>NC_044981.1:106312713-106583925 GCF_008728515.1 Papio anubis | reverse complement strand
CTTAGCCTCTTCTATACTTTCTATCAAATTTATTTTATTGAAGATTTTCTTCTTTGGTTTAATCACTTCATTCATGATCCCAGAATTTACTATCCTAATGTCTTAGGGATTCTTTAGTGTCTAGGAAGTTGTCTTCATTTACTCATTTTTCATAGGCAAGACCCCTAATGTCCAGCTTGCCTGTGTTGTTGCAATTTCTTAATGTTTTGCTATGGAGTGACTAGCATTTGGATTAACCTGTTTGTCATTTTCTTTCTTCCACTTATCTTGACCCTTCATCAATCCCTTATTTTTCCTTCTGTTGTTCCCGACTCCCTCACTCAAAGAATTACTGTTTTATTTTTACCCCAAACTTTCTAATGTTAAACGAATCCCATATGACCCTGCGACTCTCCAGATTCAATTACATTTCAGAAACATTCAGGGTCTCTTTGTTTCTTCATATCTCTCAAACTTCGTACATTATGATTTATTTCAGGCATTTATTTTATTACTATATCCATGCATCTCCCATATCAATTTCTTTTTAATTCTCTTTTACACATGTAGTGTCTTTATAAGATACTATACCTAAACACCATGCGGAAAGACAGAGCATAAACGGTTTTGCCAAATATGAAGAAAAGAAGTGAAGAGGGTGATGGGAGTGAGAGCAGGGAATTTTAGAGTTTACAGTAACAAAAATACCTACAACCACTTATTTGGGGCCCGAACGATTATTCTCATATTATGTGATTTTAAAAAGTCTCAGAAAGGTAAATGAGTTTAATTAATGTCATACAACTAGCAAATGGCAACATAGGGCCAAAAAAATAAAAGTTTCTTAATTTGACAGTCATTGTCTTCCCTTTAGATTGCACCACCTTCTTCTGTGGACAAATAGATTCCAAATCTCCTGGCTTCTGGTTCTTTGTGGCACACTTTAGCTCACTGACACATGTTGCCAAAGGTGGTATAACAGGCTGAAAGTGGACTGCCTTTGAGGTAAGGCTAGATACCATTTCAAGGGCAAGCTATGGAACAGTAGTTATCATGATTTAAACAGCTCTGCATTTAACACTAAATTGTAGGATTATTCTGATAGAACCCTTGTGTTCCTCTAGGGGATGAAATTAGAGCATAATCCTGATAGAAGCCTCTCCATATATCTAGTTTTAAATGAGAGCGACAGTGGAAGTCCTGGGGGGTTTATAACCTAGGATGACTGATAGGGAATTTAAGCAAAGTGAATACAAATATTGCTTAAAAAATGAAAGGAGATTCAAATTCAATGATAAGAAAACTTAAAAATTAAAATGACACTGGTTTCCTGTTTAGGGTGTTTTAAAAATTAAAATGTTACTTGTAGGAGTAAGAGATGTTTGGTTAGATTGTCCTTTATAGGGAGTGGGCCCAATACCTTCAGTTTGTGGGCTATGATGGATGTAAGACCCCAGTGGTTAGAGAGTGAATGGGGAATGAAGGCGTGAGTAGAGCAGTTATAGGCTTTTATTTTGCGTAACCTGGCTACAAAGAGAAATTAAGAAAAAGAGCAGGTTTTAAGGAGACACAAAAACAAGAGAGTGCATTTTTTCCCTTTAAAATATTAATGTTAGAGAGATATCAATATGTTTCTAGACTATGGTACAGAAGTTAGGAGAGGGCAGTTTAGCTTTTGTTAGTAGATGGTAGGTAATTTAGATTAATATTTTATGAGAATTAGAAAACTTACACCAGAAATAATCTGCTTAAAGATCTAACAACACAAGGAAGAATTCTGAGGCCACGATCTCACAAAAGACAGAAATCTACAAAAGTGATCATAGGTTTTTCACTAGGGCTATCTACTGATTTCAGGAGATATAATTAAGAGGCTGAGAAGCTGAGAAGCTGAGGAGTTTTTGCTAGACGATTACAATTAGGATTATAAGAAATAGAGTCCAAATACCACAGAAATCCAGGGTGTCTAGCAATTAATGAGGCTTTGGGTAGGGAATGAGAAGAACAGCATCTTAGAAGTAAGATTTTTGGTTAGATTCGTCTCTGTTGGGACTAAATCCCTTATTGGCTGATGTTATCCTAAATTGCTAATGCTGTTAGCCACCTGCCAGAAATAAGCTTATATTTTCCTTGGAGGAAGAGCAGCACAATTCTGGTCATAAAATTATTTATAAAATAAAATTTCAAGCATTCAGTCAAAAATAAATAATCAAAGAGACATGAAAACATGACCAAAATTCAAAAGAAGCAGGTAAGGGCACGAGATTACATGAAAATCACATAACAGAGTAATCAAAGATAGACTTTAAAATATTCTTTAAATTTTCAAAGTCATAACAAATAAGCAAGAGAATTAGAATTGAAAATTATGACAGAGAATAAGAAATTAAAAATAGAAAGTTTAGAACTGAAAAATACAGCAATCACAGTTAAGATGTCAATGAATGAATTCAATAGCATCTTAGACACAACTAAAGAGAGAATTAATAAATCAGAAGACAGACATAAGAAAACTATTGATTTTTCAAGGCAGGCAGACCACTTGAGGTCAGGAGTTCCAGACAAGCCTGGCCAATGTGGCAAAACCCCATCTCTATGAATAATACAAAAATTAGCCGGGCATGGTGGCGCACACCTGTAATCAAGAGGCTGAGGCAGGGGAATCACTTGAACCTGGGAGGCAGAGGTTGCAGTGAGCTGAGATGGTGCCACTGCACTCCAGTCTGGGTGACGGAGCAAGACTCTGTCTCAAAAAACCAAACCAAACAAAATAAAAACAAACAAACAAACAAACAAAAAACCAAAAAAAAATCTACTGATTTTTGTATGTTGATATTGTATCCTACAACTTTACTAAATTTATTTATTGGTTCTAACAGTTTTTTGGTGGAGTCTTTAGGATTTTATGTATATATGATCATGTTTGCAAACAGGGACAACTTGACTTCCTCTTTTTCAATATGAATGTTCTTTGTCTCTTTCTGTTGCCTAATTGTTCTGGCTAAAACTTCTCATACTATGTTAAATAAAAATTGTGAAAGTGGGCATCTTTGTCTTATTTCATATATTAGATGAAAAGGTTCTGACTTTTCCCCATTCAGTACAATGTTAGTTGTTGGTTGCATTGTATGTCCTTTATTGTATTGCAGTATGTTCCTTCTGTACCCAGTTTGTGGAGTTTTATTTATCATGCAGTGACATTGCATTCTACCAAACGCTTTTTCAGCATTTATTGAAATAGTCATATGGTTTCTGTCCTTCATTCTGTTGATGTGCTGTGTCACAGTTATTGATTTGTATATGTTGAACCATCCTTTCATCACTGGGATGAATTCCACCTAAGCTTTTTAACGTGTTGTTAAGTTTGCTAGTATTTTGTTGGAGATTTTTGCACCTTTCTTCATCAGGTATACTGACCTTTAGTTTTCTTTCTTTCTTTTTTTAATCCTTGTTTGGTTTTAGTATTAGGGTAATGCTGGGCTCATAGAATGAGTTTGCCAGTATTCTCTCCTGTTTTCTGGGGAGGTATAATTTGAGTAGAATTGTTATTAGTTCTTCTTTAAATGTTTGGTAGGATTCAGCAGTGAAATCATTATGCCCTAAGCTTTTCTTTAACAGGAGACTTTTCATTATTGCTATGATCGTATTACTTATTACTCATCTGTTCAGGATTTCTATTTCTTTAGGATTCAATCTTGGTAAGCTGTACATGTCTAGGAATCTATTTCTTCTAGAAGAAATCAATAACACAATACCATTTACAATAGCTACAAAAATAAACCTAGAAATAAATTTAAACTAGGAGGTGAAAGATCTCTGCAATAAAACTTATAAAACATTGATAAACAAAATTGAAGAAGACACAAATAAACAAAGATACCTCATGTTTGCGGGTTGAAGGAGGTATATTGTAAAAATGTCCATATCACCCAAAGAGATCTAGAGATTCAATGCAATTCCTATCAAAATATCAATGACTTTCTTTATAAAAAGAGAGATAATAATCTTAAAATTCATATGGAGATACAAAAGACCTTAGATAACCAAAGTAATTTTGAGCAAAAAGAGCAAAGCTGAAGATATCACACTACCTGACTTCAAAATATTCTGAAGAGCTATAGTAACCAAATCAGCATGGTATTTACCTTAAAAAGGCACATAAAACAATAGAAAAGAATAAAAAACCCAGAAATTAATCCATGCATTTACATTTTTGTTTGATTTTAAACAAAGGTGCCAAGAACAGATTTCAGGGAAAAGATATCCTCTTGAATCAATGATACTGGGAAAATCGAATAGCCACATGCAGAACAATTAGGTTAATTTCCTATCTCTCACTATATATAAAAATCAACTTTAAATGAATTAAACACTTAAATATAAGACCTAAAACTATGAAAATACTAGAAGAAAACATTGGGGAAATGCTTTATAAAATTGAACTGGATGAGAGTTTTGGGATAAAACCTCAAAAGCACAGATAACAAAAGCAAAAATAGACAAATATGATTACGTTAAACTAAAAAGCTTCTGCAAAGCAAAGGAAACAGTAAGAGTGAAGAGACAGCCTACAGAATAGGAAAGAGTATTTGCAAACTGCATCTTACAAGGTGTTACTATCCAGAACATGAAAGAAACTCAAACAACTTAATACCCAAAAAAACCCCAAAACAAAACAAAAAACCCCCAAACAATCTGATTTAAAGTGAGCAAAAGACTCGTATAGATATTTCTCAAAAGAAGACATACAAATGGCTAACAGGTATATTTAAAAATGCTCAATATCACATACTATTCAGGAAATGCAAATCAAAAATCACAATGAGATATAATCTCACCCCATTTAGAATAGCTATTATAAAAAAGACAAAAAAATAACTATTGATGTTGAGGATGTGGTGAAACAGAAACTGTTTGTGGGAATGTAAATTACTACAATTATTATGGAAAACAGTATGGAGGTTCTTCAAAAAACTAAAAAACCAGAACTATCATATGATCCAGCAATCCTATTACTAGGTGTATACTCAAAGGGAATGAAATCAGCATGTTGAAGAGATATTACACACCCATGTTTACTGCAGCAGTATTCGCAATAGCCGATAAGTGTCCATCTATAGATGAATGGACAAAGAACATTTGGGGTGTGTGTGTGTGTGTATACATATGTATATACATACACACATCTGTTTCTCTCTGTAATATACATGTATATATGTATATACATGTATACATTTATGTATACAGTTATACATGTGTATATATATGAATATATATGTGTGTGTGTATATATATAATGGAATACTATTCACCTGTAAAACAGAATGAAATCCTGTAGTTGGTAGCAACATGGATGAACCTGGAGGACATTACGTTAGGTGAAATAAACCAGGCAAAGAAAAATAAACACTGCATGATCTCACTTATATGTGAAATCTAAATATGTTGATTCTACAGAAGTAAAGAGTTAGAATAGTGGTTACCAGAGGCTGGGAAGAGTAAGGGGAAAGGAAGAATGGGGAGAGATTGGACAACAAGTACAAAGTAACAGGAAGAATAAGTTCTGGTGTTCCATTACACAATAGGGTGACTATAGCTAATAATAATGTGTTATGGCTCTAAATGTATTATAGCTCTAGTCAAGATAGCTTGACTATTATCATCATAAAGAAGTGATAAATGTTTATGGCAATGGGTATTCTAATTACCCAATTTTATCATTATACAATGTATACATGCATTTAAAATCACACTGCACCCCATAAATATGTACAATTATGATGTACATATAATAAATACAACAAAAAATGAAGAATGTACATACAAGAAAACATCCAAAACAAAGCATGGAGAGGAAAAGAAAACATGGAGAGAAAAAAACACAGACAAGAGGCAAGAAATATCTAAGATACTAATAAGGAAGCCTTAAATTAATATCATTGGAATCTCAGGAAGAAAAGAGAGAATGGGTTAAAACCAATATTTGAGAACTTTCTAAAATTAACATAAGACATTAAGTCACAGAGTCAAAAATCCTGAATATGGCAAATACAATGATTACCACATTTAGAAATATCAGAATAAAACCAAAGACAGAAAAATCTTAAAAGGCAGGTAGAGGGGGAAAATATTATCTTGAAAGGAACAACCATTCAATGGAGAGATATCTTAACAGAAACAATGAAAGCGAAAAGACTGTGGAATGAATCCCGATCGCTTCAGAGTAGACCTTGAATTTCACCACCAATGAAAATACCCTTGAAGAATGAAGGCTAAGAATAAAAAATTTCAGATAATAAAAACAGAGGAATTTACCATCACCAGATCTACACTAATGTAAGTACCAAACAATGTTTTTCAGGCAGATGATGAATGATTACAGATGGAAACTCAAGGATGAGGGAAGAGTGAAAAGGAAAAATATGTGACTAAATAAAAATCAATAATTAGTGCAACAACCTAGTGTGTATATCAAGGAAAAGATTATTAGTAGAGATTAAGGGAGGTTTATTAATAACACTAAATGTAATTCACAGGGAAGATAAAAAAATCCTAATTCTGGCTATGTATACATCGTATATATAGGAAAGCCACATGATATATAAAGAAAAAATTAATAGAGCCAAAAGGAAAAACAGATTCCCAATCATAGCAGAAGATTTTTGACACATTTCTTTCAGTAAATGATAGAATAAGCACCTAAAAACGTACCACATCAGACAACTATGTTCTTTTCAAAAACCAGGGAGAGGTTGAAAATACATGAGAGCAGAGCACTGCCCTCCCTCCAACAGCTCACCCCTCAGCCCCTTGGAGCTACTTGGGTCTCCTCAACGTGCTGGTCTTACACATTGCACTATTACTTGAATTTCCTAGCCTTCCTCAACAGGTGAATTCTTATTTACTTGTTTTCAAATACTGAGTTCAGACATAAATCCCTTGTTATTTCTCTCTTCTCTTCTGGGCTTTTTTAGAACCTGGATGATACTTGGGTTGTATTGTGGCACATGTTACATTGCGATATAAGATTTATTTAGATCTTGCATTGTGCACTGTGACTTCTGGTAGATACCTCTAGCACAGTTTGAATATTTAGGAGATGCTCCATATGTGCTTCCGGTCTTACAGTCATGTATCACTTAACAACAAGGATACAGGCTGAAAAATGCATTGTTAGGTGATTTCATCATTGTGTGAACATCATAGAGGGCACTTACACAAACCTGGATGGGAGAGACTACTCCACACCTAGGCTATATAGGACAGCATATTGCTCCTAGGTTACAAGCCTGTATAGCATGATACTGTACTGAATACTATAGGCAATTGTAACACAATGGTATTTGTGTATTGAAACATGTCTAAACACAGAAAAGATACAGTAAAAATATGGTATTATAATCTTATGGGATCACTGTAGTATATGCCATCAGTCACTGACCGAAACATCAGATGTGACACATGACTATATTTGCCAGATCACAATCATCATCTTTTCTCCCTCCTCATCTTTACTTTAAAAGTAAACATTTACCCTCAACAAATGCTCATACATAGTCCTGTACTAACAGCTAAGATAATTAAATTTTTAGAAATATTTAAAAATGTGGAGACACTGTAAACGACTGGAGTGTGTAGGAACTCCCTGACTGCATCCTGAATGTCAAGGTTAAAACCTAAGCGCCAACAAATATGGAAAGTGAAAGATGAATAATTAAGAAATGGGTTAACTGTACCATTTGAAAGTCCATTACCAAGTCTCAATATTTAAGTAATGTTTCCTGATTTTGGCACAAAATAATTACGATTAATAGTGTTTGGGAATGTATTTTCAAGGTCTGAAAAAAATGATGTGGAATGTATCATAGTTTGTCAACTATGCAACTTTGTCTTGTGATTTCAGCCCATGGAGAAGAGAATATTTCTTTCTCTGTACCTCATGCAGTAGTATGCCAGGCCACTACTGGGCCAGGAAACAAATAAGCTGTTTGGGCCTGAAAAAATAATGGTAAAACTATCTTCTTTAAGAATAGTCATGGGACACAATGAAAACAAAATAGCAAGTTACAAAATGGGAACTTTATTTTTTCGATAACTCTTACCTCATTTGTAACTATTAACTATTTGAGTAGTTTTTCAAAATGTTTTCCACCTACTGTATCTCTTCATTGTATCCCCAGGTTAGTGTGTTATTGAATTCATAGTGTGTGCTCAATAAAGGTTGGAGCCAATGAATAAATAAATGCAATGAATGTCTGTCTACACTACCTTTAGAATCTTGATTTTAAACCATAAACAAATGAAAGGTGAATGTTTTCCAAACAACAACAACAAAAATACAAAAACAATTCTAATGTCATTAAATGGAACATGGACTTTTGTTCCCAATTTTATTTTTGAATTCCTTTATTTCCTCTTGTCTAAATCTTGAACATGACATGTTTAAAAGCCAAATCTTAACTGCTTGCCACCAAAGTGGCTGCCTCGTTTTGTCTGACAATGTGTTCCAGCTTTTCTTCTTTCAGACGTCTCTTTCCACAGCCTCCCCTTTCTCTATAAGTTCTCTTAACATGATTCCTCAATTGCCTGACATTTCTATACGAATCTAGTAATACATCTTCATTAAAATTTTATTTTTCTTTGTGAAGAGCTTGTCTTTTCCTCCTTATCTATCATTGAAGCTTTAAATACCCAAAGGAAAACTAGTTAATAATTTCTCAGAACATAAAATTTAAGAACTAGAAAAAAAAGATATCAATTTGTTTATTTTCTTAAGACTCGTGAAATCCAGTCTTACTTACAAAAATGGAAAGCTTTTTCACACTTTATACTGTTCAGATGTCAAGGTATAACCTTTTAGTAAAACAAATAGAAAATTAATACTCCTTATTGGTGTGTAAACATTGGTCTACTTTTCTTATATTGCTGCAAGAGATATGCCTAGCTATTTGTCTTTTTAAGCTTTGCAAATGTAAAATATAGTAATGTAGTTTACTTTAGTCTATTGCAAATTCACCTCACTGTCTATTAACATATCTCAACTGTAACTCAATGGCACTTCTACCTGTATTATTCATTTTTCATTATCCCATAATCCAGAGCTCTTGGCTGAGACTCTGTAAAACACAACTATTAGGTCCAAACACAGGGATATTCATCTGTTGGGACACGGATTAGATCATCAAGTTATTTCAGCAGGCTAAGCCAACTGCCACTCAATTGTAGTGTGCGTTTCCCACCAGGACTCATTCTAACTACAATTCATGACTAAAAAATTTTTGTATTCAATTCAGATTGCCTCTAGCACCAACCTGAATTAACTTGCCAAAGTACTGTGCATTTTTAGTTACTTAGCCAATAAACTGGCAGCCTAAGTCTCCTCCTGTATATTTTCATGTAAATGAGGCTTTACAAGCCTCAATTTCCCCAGAAAGAGTTCACACTCAGCTGATGTCAAAAATTTTCACATTTTATCAGTCTCAGGTCAGAACATCACCTGTCAAAATCAATTGTCTTTTTTCTCACCTTTCTCCTTATTAAAAATTCCAGCAGAATATGTATGAGGTGAAGCCACAGAACAAACTTGGTAGCCTGGAAAATTTTAGAGTTTTAAAATCATCTCAGTGTCAGGGCAAAAAGCAACAGAATATAGGTATGAGTTACTGTGGTTTATCAGAATACTTAAAAAAATATCAGTAAGTTAGAAACACTTAACTATTCAGTAGTAGGAGATGAGTTAAATAGATTATATTGCATGCATTCAGTGGAATGCTATGTGATCATTAAAACTAATGATAAAACATTTTTATTGACTTGAAAGGCAAATTATAATGTACTTTATTTCCCATATATGTGTGCATACAAGAAATTAAGGGAGATTACTAACAGTGATTATATCTAGGTTAGAAAATTTCAGGCAACTTATTTTTTATTTTACTTTTCTATATTATTGATTTGTATTTTTATTAAAAATGAACACATCTACTTCTAGCCGTAATAGAGAAACAAGGACCAGATTTCCTTTTCCACTTTAAACAACTGAAAAACTAGATAAAATACACGAACCAGTGGTTTTCAGATATGGGACCACAGGCAGTGCAAGACGGTTATCCTTGAGAGAAGAAAAATGTGAGATGGGCTTCACAAGATCTCAGTTTATTGTCTGGGGTGAGTTTCCAGGCAGCAGTGTAAGAAAGGTGTATTACTCCATTCTCACACTGCTGATAAAGACACACCTGAGACAGGGAAATTTATAAAGAAAAAGAGGTTTAATGGACTCACCATTCCACGTGGCTGGGGAAGTCTCACAATCATTGTGGAAGACAAAAGGCACGTCTTACATGGTGGCAGACAAGAAGGAAAATGAGAGTCACACAAAAGGGGAAACCGCTTACAAAATCATCAGATCTTGTGAGACTCCTTCACTACCAGGAACACAGTATAGGGAAAACTGCCCCCATGATTCAATTATCTCCTACTGGGTCCCTCCCATGACGTGTGGAAATTACGGGAGCTACAATTCAAGATGAGATTTGGGTGGGGACACAGCTAAATCGTATCAAAAGGGAAGCCCAAATTGAGCCTGGAGTGTTCCTGGGTTGAGGAGACAGAGCTCAGAATTTGGGGAGTACAAGGTAGCTAGAAGGAGCAGGGAATGATACCAGAGATAAAAGAGTGGCAAGAGAGTGAGCCCCAGAGACCTGCAGAGGAGTTCTCTGGAGTCCTCAGCTCAGCACTTCTCAGCTGATGCTGTGAGGAAACTTAAAGTTAGGAAAAGAATCAAGAAAGCAATAGAGTCCCACTAGGACAGAATTACTCTTGTTTCAGTAACCAGAGTGGAAAGTTCATAATGTATAAGTAACAGTATCAGTACTCAGAAGGATATTGCCTCAGTAAGCGGGCCAAATAAACCCTAGATAAAAGATTGCTCTCATCCTGCGTATCAAAGTGCCTCAGAAGGACTGATCTATTTCTAGGTACTGTATCTTAACTGTATCCAAAAACAAAGCTCAAAAATATTTAAAACATTCAACATCCAACAGCATACATTCATAATATCTGACATCTATATGGAAATTACAAGGCATGCAAGGAGGAAGGAAAACCTAATCTGTAAGGATAAAACTCAACCATTACAAAAGACACAGAAATGGAAAATATAATAGGATTGGAAGACAAAGACATTTTTAAAAATTGTAAATATACTCTACATGTTTACAGAGGTAGAGTAAAGCAGAGGTATGTTAAGGAGAAATATGGAAGCTAAAAAGAGGCCCAAATTAAACTACTAGATTTGAAAAATATCATGTTCAGATAAAAAAAAATGTACTGGTTGAAATTGGTAGCTGATATGGTTTGGCTCTGTATCCCCACTCAAATCCCATCTCAAACTGTAATCCCATGCATTGAGGGAGAGAACTTTAATTCTTCTGTGTCCAGGGAAGGAGGTGATTGGATCATGGAGGTGGTTTCTCCCATGCTGTTCTTGTGATAATGAGAGAGTTCTCATGAGATCTGATGGTTTTCTAAGTGTTTGGCAAGTTCCTCCTTTGCATGCTGACACTCTCTCCTGCTGCCTTGTGAAGAAGGTGCCTGCTTCCCTTTCTGCCGTGATTACGTTTCCTGAGGCCTCCTCAGCCATGTAGAACTGTAAGTCAACGAAACCTCTTTCCTTTATGACTTACCTTGTCTTGCATAGCATCTTTATAGCAGTGTGAGAACAAACAAATACAGTAGCTAATAGTGGTGTTAAAATGGAATAACTAAAAGTACACAAGTCATTCTAAAGAAGGGAGTAAAGAAGAAGAAGGGTACAAAGAACAGAAGGAATAAATAGAAAGTAATAGCAGGATGGTAGATTAATACATAAAGAAATCAATATTCACATTCAAGGCATATGCTTGAAACACCTAGATTAAAAGGTAGAGATGACCAGATTGGATTCAAAAAGACATATCTGAAAGATACCCATTGTAATTACTTAAAAAATAGGTTAAAAGCTAATGTATGAACATTGATATACTATGCTAGCATTGAAAGAAAATTGAAGTAGCTACATTCGTATCAGGCAATGTAAATTTCAGAGCAAATAATATTGCTGATGATCATTTCATGATGACAAGAGTTTATTAATTAAGAGGTAAATGTTTTATGTACCGAGTAACAGAGCTTTAAAATATTAATACATGAAGCAAAACCAATAGGACTTAAAAAATAAATGAATCTACAATTAGAACCAAAAATTTCAGCACTTTTTTCCCTCAATAATTGATCGACCAGTGAACAGAAAATCCAAGGATATAAAAGACTTTAACAATATTAGCAAACAACTTGATCTAACTAATCTTTATAGAAACCTGTAACCACCAGCAGCAAAATTATCAAGTCTAGACAATATTTACCAAGATAGGCTGTATTCTGAGTCACAAAAATCTCTCAACAAATTGTAAAGTATTGAAGTTTTAAAAAGTAGGTTTTCTGACCATAATAGGATTAAATTAGAAAATAGTAACAGGAAGATATCTCGAAATTTTTCAAGTATCTGAAAAATATAACACACTCCCAAATAACCCACAAGTGAAAGAATATTAGCATTTTGAATTGAGTGAAAATTGAAATACTACACAAAAATTGTGAGAGACACAGCTATTCAGAGCCCAGAGGAATTTTATAATATTAAATGTTTATATTAAAAGTAAATAAATACCGTAAATCTGTTATCTTACCTTCTATTTTAGGAAACTATAAAAACAGTAAATGAAATCCAAAGAAATCAGAAAGGAGAAAATAATAAAAAGAAGAGCATAAATCAAATGTATAAAAATTGCAAAAGTAATGACAAAATTAGTAGAAGAAAAGCAAGATCTTTGAAAAATGTGTCAAAATTGATAGACATTTAAGCAGATTAGATCAGAATAAAAAGAGAAAAAAATACAAATTACCAATATCGGAAATGAGACAGGGCATATCTCTACATATCTTTCAGAAATCATAAGGATAACAATAGTGTGAAAAACTTCATGCCAATAATCAAAAACTTAGATGAAATTGAGAAGTTCCTTTCTAGGCACAAATTTCCATAGCACCTTTAAGAAGAAATAGACAATCTGAACATCTCTTTATTTATTAAAGGCAGAATTTGTATTGTAAGAACAACTCCAGGTACAGGTAACTTTACCGGTTTATTCTACCAAGTACATTAGGAAGAAAAAAAATTACGCAAACTCTTCCAGAAACTGGGAGAGAAGAGAACACTTTCAATCTCAATTTGTGAGGGCATAATTACTCTTGTAACAAAGTCAGACAAACATACAAAGGGAAAACTAAAGCCTAATATCCCCTATGAATATAAATACATAATTTCTTCAGATTTTAATCAATGAATTCCAACAATATATAAAAAAGATAATACATATGATCAAGTAGGGGTTATCCTATGATTGCAAGTTTGGTTTAATCTGTAATTCATCATACTAATAGGCTAAAACAATATAATTTACCATATTACAAGCCAAAGGAAGAAAAATCATATGATCCTCGCAATAGATATAGAAAAAGCCTTTGACAAAATCCAACATTGATTCCTGATTAAAAAACAAACAAACAACAAAAAAACCCTCAGTAAACAAGAACTAGAGGACAGTTTCCTCAATCTGATAAAGGACGTCTAGGAAAAATCTGTAGCTCCGTCACTATGCTTAACGATGGAAGCCTGGATGCTTTCCCTGTAAGATTGGGAATCAGTTAATGATGTGTGTTCTTATAGTTTATACTGTAGTGTGCTGCTGGTCCTAGCCTGTGCAATAAGGGAGGAAAAAAAAAGTTTTCAGATCAGAAACAAAGAAATAAAACTTTCCTTTCAGATGATATACTTGTTAATGTAGAAAACGTAGGAATCTACCAAATGGCTTCTGAAACTGATAAGTGACTTTACCAATTTTGCAACATATAGATTCTGTCTATCTATCTATATATATAAAAATGGAATTTCTGTATACAATCAATAAGTAAATAGAAATTAAAATTGAAGAGACAATGTTCTCATAAAGACAAAATATTAGGGATATGTTGACTAAAAATTTGTAAGACATGTACTCTCAAAACCAAAAAAATTCATGGTGGAAAAAAAAACACCCAAAGAAATAGAAAAGTATAGCATGTTCATTGGTCAGAAAACCCAATAGTCTTAGGATATCAATTTTGCCCAAACTGTTTCATAGGTTTACCATAATCTTCATGAAACCACAAGCATGCTTTCTGTAGAAATTCACAAGTTGATTCCAAAATTTGCATGTAAATGTAAATGCAACAGATCTAGAAGAGCTAAGACAGTTTTGTTTGTTTGTTTGCTTGTTTTAGAAATGTAAAGAACTATTGCTACCTGCTTTCAGGCCTTATTATAAAGTTACTAGTAATCAAAACAGCTTTGTATTGGCATAAACATATTCACAAAAATCAGTGGAACATTCCAGATATAAACCTACACATACATGGACAATTTATTTTCAAAACAAATGCCAATGCAATTCAATATGTAAAGGATAACCTTCCCAACAAATATTACTAGAGCAATATGCAAAATATGAACCTTGATCTTTACCCTATACCACATACATAAATTAATTCTAAATAGATCATAGACCTAAATGTTAGGCCTCAAACTATAAAATTTGTGTAAGAAAAAAATATTTAACGAGTTACCTTGGTTTGGCCAAAGATGTCTTCAATATGACACACAGGACAAACCATAACTTATAAAAGGAAAAACATTAATAAATTAGGTTTGATCCAATTAAAAATTTTAACACTTTAAGATATTGTTATGAAAATGAAAAAGTAAGTCAAAGACCAGAGAAAATGTTTGCAGAACATATATATGACAAAAGACTTGTACCTACAATATATAAAAACTTTAAAAAATAAATGGTATTAAGTCAAATAGCCCAATTGAAAAATAGTAGTTTTGAACAGACATTTCATCAAAGGAGAGATACAGATTACAGGTGAATACATGAACAGATGCCTAATCTCATTAGTCATTAGGGGAATGTAAATTAAAATCATCATGAAATACTACTACATTAGAACTGAAAACGCAATGGTAGGCACAATTCTAAGATTATCCCCAATGGCCTCCACCCTTGTATAATGCTTTGAGTAATCTCCACCCCTTGAGTGTGAGTGGAACCTATGAATATGATGAAATCTTACTCATGTGGCAAAAGGACTTTTGAAAATGTAATTATGTTCCTAAATCAGTTAACCTTAAAATAGGGAGCTTACCTGGATTGCCCTAACCTAGTCACACAGGTCCTTTGAATCTGGATCTGGAGGTCAGTATGGGGGAAGTCAGAGAGCTCAGAAGGAATAGAGGGATTCTATACAACTTGGTGCTATCTCTGAAAGTGACGTGGGGCCACATGTCAAGGAATGTGGGCTGACAGCCAACAAGCAAATGGGGATCTCACTCCCACAACATCAAAGAACTGAATCATGCCACACGGAGTGAGCTTGAAGGAGGAACCCACACTTCAGTCAGAATGCAGGCCAGACAACACCTTAATTTTAGCTTTATGAGATTCTGAGAAATAAATCCAGCCCCAGTGGGTCTGGACTTCTGACCCACATGAATGTGAGAGAATTCATGCATCTTGTTTCAAGCCACTAAACTTGTGGAAATTTGCTACACAGCATCAGAAAACCAATAAGCTGACCGTTACACGTGTCTGTGGAGGTGTGGAGCAACTGGAACTCTCATACACTGATCACAGAGATGATGAATGGAACTGTCACTTTGAAAAACAGTCTGGCAGTTTATTTAAAAAAACTATATGCCCCCCACCCCCAACATAAACCACAGATAACCTACTCCCTGATATTTACCCAAGAGAAATGAAAACCACATGTCAGTTTGGGTCTATGATAAATAAATCTGCTATGAACATTAGTGTACAAGTCTTTGTTCACAACAAACAAAATAAGTTAGTGTACTTATTTCTTATAGCCCCAAACTAGAAACAACTGATATATCTACCAATAGGTTAATGGATGGAGAAATTGTGGTATGGAACATCACTCAAAAATATGACAGAATGAAATATAGAAAATTGCAACAGCAAAGATAAATCCCAAATAATTTTGCTGAGTAAAAGAAGCTAGACCAAAAAAGAGACTATATACTATATACATATATTATATAATTCTATTTATGTAAAACCCTAGAAATATCAGACTAATCTTAATGACAGAAGGCAGATTAGCTGTTGTCTAGAGGTAGTAGAAGAAGGTAGGAATGGATTACACAAGAGGAGAAAAGCACTTTTAGAAGTGAAGGATCTGGTCCTTATATTGATTGTGGTGATTGTTTCATGAACGTATTTATATGTTGAAGCTAATCAGATTATATACTTTAAGTAATTGTAGTTGATTGTATGACAATTCTACTTCAATAAAGCTATAATAAAGGACAGATATTATCTGTAAAGTAAAACACAAACATAGGGTGATAAAAGTTCAGGACTGTCTGCTCTATTCTCCCAGATTTGTTCTAATCAGTTGTGTAAACTTAGGCCAGTAATATTATATTCCTAGTCTCCATGTACTCCTTGAAGTAGAAAGAGCTGATAGAATGAGATGATTTTTAAGGATCTTTCCTATGAATCTGTAATAGCAGCAGCTGTCTTTTATTGTATGGTTGATACATACCAAGCACTGTACTCACTTTACATCATGGGATGTGACTTAGAGAAATCAATGACTTTTCCAAGATCACAAAGTGATTAACTAGAAGATCCAGGGTAAAACAGTTCTACCTGACCCTAGAGCCTGTGCTTCCAGCCAGTCTTCTGTGCCTCTACGAACACAATTGTTTGACCAGTGAGCACCCCCTAGTAACCCTCCTAGCAGTTTAGCTTTGATGTGGTCTATGACCTATCACTTGACCTATCTAGTCCCCTCGCATTTGCTATCTTTCCCCATGGTTTAACATCCAGCATAGATAATTCTTTATGTGATTTGTGGAATTTGATGGCACAGCTCTTATTAATGTTAATGTGAGTCATGGAGCAGAACTGTATCCACTGTGCTGAGAATTTATACTAGACACAATTTCATCACTAACAGAACAGCTCACAAATTACAAGGATTTAATGTAATTTTGAATCTTACTTTTTATTTTCTATCATTGCCTTTTCACTCAAGAAGAAAAGTGGAAGAAAAAAATTCATCGTGTACAAGATAATGTGTAATTTCTTCTCTTATGGAATTTAACTTTACTTGAAAGAAGAGATGATAGAAATCCCTGAAGATCCCTCTCCTAGGAGATATGAGTTATAAGCTTCTCTGTCTTTTGCTTGCCTATATTTCTCAAGAGAGAGCATATAGTATTATCTATCATCAAATAAAAAAAGAGTATGCTAATTAATTAATTAATTAAGCATATGAAATGGAGGGAAATAGGCTCATCAGAAAATTTCACCACCACAAATCAGCCCTGGACCCCTTTCCTATCTTAAGTGGACCATCTTGCTGCTGAATTCATAATAGCCTGGAGGGTGAAGTGATTAACAATAAACTGTTAAGCTTTAGAGCAACACTTGTTTTACTTACATCATGACTTACACTTTTTATGATGGGTCCAAAATAAGGATTTCAAGAGGCCTGTAGAAGAGCCTTCTGCCAGGAAAAGACCATAGGAACAGGGGAAGGATGGCACAGAAAACCAGCCAGATCGAATTGTACCCTTTTTTGGCCCTACCTCTCCTTATTTTCCTTCCCTGTGTTTTGTCTTTCTTCTATCTCTTATGATTCTATTAGTTCTTAATTTCTAAGAAACAAGAGGCTAAAGAAACTCCGAACTCAGAGATGGAAGAATAGGCTTCATGTCTTTCACCCTCCCTGTTCCTTTCATTCCAAATTGCTCTCAAGGTTCCCGCGGCTGCTGGCAAAGAGCCTTGGTCCACCACGATGCCTTCTTCTTGTCCTGAGCTACCTTGAATCAGGGACATGAGAAAAGGGATGCTGGAAAGTCTTTGTAAGTAGAAAACACATTTATTTTAATTTTATGGTTGTTTAATGTTGGAAGGGCATATGCTTTTTTTAAAAAAAAAAAAAAAACTTTTAGAAATAGCTTTTTCAAGGTATAATTGACCGATAATCAAGTGTACATATTTAAATTATACAGTAAGGTTTGACATATGTATGGGTGATGAAATCAACACCACAATCAGGATAAGCATCTCCCTCACTCCAAAAGCCAAACACACTTATGATTTCATTTTTCCTCCTTACAACCTGTCCCCAACCCCTTCTTATCCTTGTCACCCAGGTGACAGGATTCATACATCCATCTCTAGATTGTACTTAACCCACACATGTGTTTTGTTTGACTGTTACATAGTATTACAATTTCTAAATCAGTTTTCCAAAGTTAAGAAGCAGTAGATTTCTCATAATAAATTTAGATTTCTGTCTTTTTAAAAACTCCCAAATTCTGGTGAGTCTGAGCCAGCATTTTGACCATCAGCATGCATTTGTCAGATCTGTGCAGTTACCAGCCTCCCCAGATGGACACACCCTCTCCAGTTTCCTTGAGTCCCCACAGGCTTGCTTTACTTACTGATGTTGTTTGTTTGGCTTTTGAATGTTTCATCCCTGCCACTCAGTCTACCCTCCATCCCAGCACAAATGCTTGCCTGTCTCTCCAAGTATCACAAACTTTTCTTGTTTTGCTTTTATTCTTGCCAAGAGCTCTTCCATTCTCTCCTCACCTAGCTCAATAGTTAGCTCTTTAGTGATGCTTTTTATTGGCAAAATCTCTTTAGGCAGAATACATCGCTCTCTGATCTGCGTTCCTGCAGCATTTTATAACTACTGTTATTAGGGAGCATGTCACTTCGTTAGTTGTTTGCACATCTGGCCCTCCTGCTAGTAGACGGTGACCTCCTCAAATCCAGGGCAGACATTTTTGGTCCTTAAGTCCTCAGCATCTAGCTTAGTGCCCTATGTAAAGCAGAGCCCTGTGATATGTTTCTTACATGTCAAACTAAAGTGATTCTTAAAACATCAGTCCTTTATTCTATTCAAGGGGGGAAAAGAATCTATAAACATACTCTCGTATTTTTAAAAATCTCTAAACATTGTATCTGCAATTCAAATTTATGTGTGTGTGTGATTGTGTGTGTGTGTGTGTGTGTGTGTGTATCTCAACTACCTTGATGCTGATTTAAATGCAGTAATTGCTGGACTCCCATGTGGCATCATTGAAACAGAGAGATCATCTGGCTTGTAGGTGGGAAGGTTCCCGATCTAATTTCCCACATTTGGAAGGTGTATATTCATTATGTGTGTCAAACAGTTGCTGAATTAATATGGTACTTCTTCCCCCTTATACATATGTGATCGATCCTTTTATCCGTGAGCACAAAAGAGCTTAAAATGTATGTACATTAATCGAAACTTTTCTACTTGCGAACTTCTTGCCCAGAAAGTTTCCTAAACATAGACAAGATTTTTCATTAAAATCATAAGGTTTATTTCTAGCTAGTTTTCCTACATTTAGCTGACTCTCTGATTGTAATCTATCTTATTTCTGACCAGAGGCCATCGTATTTCCATTGGGTCTACATCAAAACAAATCTTGAAAAAAAACTTCATGCTACAAATCTTTCCTTAGATAAAATGTGTTGGAGTTCAATGCTGCTTCTCAGAAGCAGGCATGAAAAAAAATCTGGCTTACATTTTTCAATCCAATTCTTTTTACAAAAGCATTTTGTGAATGCCTGGCACGTTCAAAAAGTTCTATATACATTGTGGAGAATAAAGAAATAATAATACCCATCCATTTCGTCAAGGATCTCACAATGTACTGGAAGCAACTGAAACATATATGAGCATTTCGGGTACTGGAAGAAAATTGAAGAAAAGCCCAGAGATTGGTACATCAGCCTGCATATTCATAGAGTAGTCAAATACACTATGGGTCACCTGAAACACAGTTTATATGCTGGGATTGGAGAGGACATGTGAAGCTGAGGGTTGGGAAGGGGTGGAGAGTTAAATATGACATTGTAAAAGATTTGAATATCACGTCTAAGGAGTCTGAATTTTTTCTACATACGGGTAATAGGGAACCATTAAATACTGTAGAGTGAGGGTTCATATTGGAAATGAATATTTGATTATCTGCTGTGTGTCAGGGTATCGTTTTAGCATTCATGCATAGAATCTTAAGGTTAAGGTAAGTTTTGGTCTCTCTCTCTCTGGCTCTCTTTCTGTAAATAAAACAGATGTTTACTGATGATCTCAAGGGTAGGTTCAAATTCTTAACAGGGTGGTGAAGACCCACAGAAAATGAGCCGTCTCTACAACCCAGAAAATTCTGTCCCAAAGGATGGTAATTTTGTAGCATGTTTAGGATTTATGTAGCCATATAATGCTGGGCACATTTTATTTCCAAGAAGAATTTTGTTCTATCTGTTTTGATCTGGTGACTCCTACCTGGTAGTTGTGGGCCACTGAAGGTGGAGACCATTATCCTGATGACTCCAATGAATCTGCTTGTATTTTAAAAACAGGCATTTGTGAATCCAGTACACAGCGAGAGAAGGCAGGGCTAAGACCCACAGGGTGACTGCATTAAGACTCTTTTCTTGTCTCTTTCGCCACTCTGATGGATGATAATAATTTTCTTTTTCCCTGCTGATAATAAATTTATGCTTTCTTCTATCAGTATGTGACTGTTTCCAGAGTTTTTCTCAGCTTAGCCTTGATAAAATTATCCTTCAGAGGAAGGCGATGGAACTTTCTGTCCTAACCTCTTAAGAATGGACCCTTGGGGACTGGCTCCTGCAGGACCTACAGTATAAGGCAAAGAACCAGCCTTGAGACTCTCTTAATAAAGCTGAGCATTTCATGTATCAGGCAAATAGCCCCGGGCCACAGTAAAGGACCCCAAATGTAAGCAGATGGCAATATTCCTTGCATGAGAAGGAGCTGGGGTGGATCACGAAGACAAGGGCACTGCAACCTAACAGCCCACGTGAGTTTAGACAAAGAGGTTTGCCTTGACATTGTTTCCAGGAGGCAACCAACACCCACTGAGAAATCTTCCTGGGCAGCAGCCTCTCCAACAGTCAGGATACCCCTCAAACTCACACTGTTAATCCCTGTCCAGGTGGGCCTAACCAGGCAAACTGATGATTTCAGTCTAAATTTCACTTTAGCCTCAACTGTGGATTTAGTTCTCAATTGTGTATTTTTATCCCTTAGGTGTGGATGTTTCCTGGCTGGAAACTATTTTGTTTTGAAGAGTGCTTTTGTGACATAGCTTAAATGGGTAGAGATTAAGTCTGGAGCCTATTTGAAGCTTTTGAGGGGGTCATGTCAGGGGCTGGGGGAGCAGAAGCAACAGTGGCAGAGTAAGAATCAAGGCATTTCGGTTGGGCATGGTGGCTCACGCCTGTAATCCCAACATTTTGGGAGGCCAAGGCAGGCGGATCACCTGAGTTCAGGAGTTCGAGATCAGACTGACCAACATGGCGAAACCCCATCTCTACTAAAAATACAAAAATTAGCCGGGCGTGGTGGCAGGTGTCTGTAATCCCAGCTACTTGGGAGGCTGAGACAGGAGAATCGCTTGAACCTGGGAGGCGGAGGTTGCAGTGAGCCAAGATCTCACCACCGTAACTCTAGCTTGGGCAACAGAGTGAGACTCTGTCTCAAAAAAAAAAAAAAAAAGAAAGAAATTTCGAAACAGCTAAAGAGCTCTGTTCTCCTTCTCCTGCCAGTTGCCCATTTCTCATCCTCACAACTAGCAAGGAGAATATCATTAACGGATTGCAGTTGAGGGATTCTTACCTGTATATACAAGCAATCTCAGTCTTCATGAGAGAATATCTAAGAAAATGACTGTGAGAATTCCTAGTTGAAAAGTTAAAATACTTGTGAATATGATTTTTATAACTGAAGGAACCATGAGCTGAACCTGCTCACCATGATAATTTGAGGTTTAATTAATTAATGACTAAAGTACTTTGGAAACACAAAGGGCTGTATAAATGCTAAATATTATTAAATGTTAATAGCCATGTTCTCGAATAACACTGATATTAATTTAAATTCCTAAACCTTATTATCAGAATGAAATGCATGCTAATGAGGCTTTCCTAATAAATATTTTGTTTATGATGTATTTAGAGTGGTATTACTTATCTTGCTAGAGCAAATATAAATTATGGCACATGGAAAAGGGTGGCTGTCTTTTCTTCACGATAATTAAAATGGAAATGTAGAGAAATATAATGAATATATTAGACAGAAATTTTGTGTTAGAACCACTGAGGTTTGCTTTATAACTGAGCCGGTGATTCCATCTCTTCTAATAGTGGTTCCAGGATTTGTTTGTCCACTTTCGCCTTGTTAGACCCTCTTAACTGGTACTGAATGAAGCATATTTACATTTTCAAGCAAATTGAATGAAAATTAAAAATTTCAAGAAAAATCGCATGTCATTCTTTGATATAATTAGAGATATTCTTGGATGCTTTCAATCAAGCTTGGGAATTTCTTTTTATACCACTTCTTGCTGGGACAACTGACAAGTCACTATCATTGCTCTACAGATGGGAAGCGGGCTTGCCTTGCTGTTCGTTTCCTGCCTTGACTGGCTGATAAAGCTAGAATTTGCTTCTTGGGGTGCTGAATCATTTGTGTTTCAATTAGTGAAGACCTGAGTGAAATTTCAGGTAGAATATATTCATACATTATTTATATGTGTTTTTTATTCCAAATTGCAGTGGCTGCTTATATGTAGGGTACAGATGGCTTAGTCCAGACCCCTTCAAGTTTAGAAGTCTGAAATGTATGCATACTCTTGAGTCACAGGCATCAAACAACTTTTCTTTCAACCTTCTTCTTACTAGTAGGGTGCCCACAACTATTATTCCAACATGTAAAAATAATATCTAATACTTGTATTGTCATGTGCTAGCACAGTGCTACACACACACACACACACACACACACACACACACGTATATATATATTTTTTGAGATGGAGTCTTGCTCTGTCACCCAGGCTGTAGTGCAGTGGTGCGACCTCGGCTCACTGCAACCTCTGCCTCCTGGGTTCAAGTGATTCTCCTGCCTCAGCTTCCTGAATAGTTGGGACTACGGGTGTGCACCACCATGCCTGGCTAAGTTTTTTTGTGTTTTTAGTAGAGACAGGGTTTCACTGTGTTAGCCAGGATGGTCTCCATCTCCTGACCTCATGATCCGCCCACCTTGGCCTCCCAAAGTGCTGGGATTACAGGCATGAGCCACTGCACCTGGCCCAGTGTTATATATTTTACCTGTATTTTTAAATTCAATCCTCATGAAAACTCTATGAAATAAATAGGTAATAACAATATCTCTGAAAATAGCACACATCAGCTAGGCACAGTGGCTCATGCCTGTAATCTCAGCACTTTGGGAGGCCAAGGCAGAAGGATCACGAGGTCAGCAGTTCAAGACCAGACTGGTCAATATGGTGAAATTCCGTCTCTACTAAAAATATAAAAAATTAGCCGGGCACAGTGGCACGCTCCTGTAGTCTCAGTTACTTGGGAGGCTGAGGCAGGAGAATCGCTTGAACCTGGGAGGCGGAGGTTGCAGTCAGCCAAGATCGCACCACCACACTCCAGTCTGGGCAACAGAGTGAGACTCCATCTCAAAAAAAAAAAAAAAAAAAAAAGCCCACATCTATTTAAACACACATCTGTTTCAAACAATCTATAAATTAGAAAAATATATTTTTATTATTTGTTTGTAAAGAGACTTCATAAAGCAATGATCATAGCTCTCTGTCATTTTTGGGCAAAAGCTTTTAGAAATTTTCTTCTAATTATTAAAGTTTTTGAAGTATTACAGTTTAAAGAAAGCATATTATAATTAGTCATATCGGGCCATGTTTTCCTTTGGGATTTATTCCATTGTATCTGAATTTAGAAAACCTTTTCCTATCAACAGATGAAAAAACAATTTACAAATAATTTTTTCTTGTTCTTTAATCACTTGAGATTGTTTAAATGTTTTCTCTCTTTTTTATGTTTAGTTCATTAATTCATCTGAAATTTATTATTTCTGTTCTAAAGCCAAGCTTCAAATAGATCTTTTGTTCCAAAGGTTAACCACTATTTCTAAGAGTTTTATAAAGCATGGTTAGGGCTTGGAAAGCAACCAGGCTTCTCAGTGTGGCAATAACTGTGTAAAGTATCACTGTGCTGCATCTGCTCAACAAGTTTTTGTAGCACCGAATACATCATACGGAAACAAAGTCATGTTGAAATGGCCACCCAGGCTTGGCACGTTTTGGCTGAATCCTCAGGAGGGTCAGAACCATGTTCTTGAATCCCTTGGGTGTGAACAGCAGAAATGGCTGCCCTGAAAGAACAAGAACCTTGGCTTTGTTAATGTTCCTATCATTTTTTCCAAAGGCCAAAGCTTAGAGTCACACACTGACATAGACTGCTCAAGAAAGTCTCCAGATAACAAGCCAGCAATGCATCAACCCATGAAGCAGCTGCAGTAGAGATGATCTTTATGTCAAAAGCTGCTTAATGCAGCCAGAATATTGGCTACAAACTAGTCATATAGGAAATGAACTCACGTTGCCTCATTGATTGTTTTCTAAACAGTGGTAATTTTAAGGCCTCTAGATGATAGCTTTACTGTTGAACCTAAACAGGAAAACATTGATGATTTCTGGAATTATTACACATAGAAGATGAAAAAGAAATTAATATACATCACATCCAGCTGGCATCCAGCAATGTTGATAATAGCTAACATGCTCTGGGAACTCACTATGAGTGTGCACTACACACTTTACACATCATTTCCAAATCAACCTTCATGATAATCCTACGGAATTATGAAATTGTTATCACCTGGAACAATTTATCCTCATTTAATAGACATCCACCTAGAAAGTGGAGAACCAGGGATTTCAGTCTGATTCCAGAGCCTAGGCACTTAATCCCTATATTGCCTATGTGAGTTAGGTATAGTACCTATTTAGTAAGATTTTGACTAGTAGAATGAGTAAGTTAATTATTGGGGAAGTATGTAAATAACATTACCTATAAATATTTAAGAGCAAACAAAATTACAATTATCATAAAAAGATTTATTTATTTAGTGCAAGCTATAAAATCTACTTCAACAATGCTACAAAGTAAAAATACATCTTTGGCTGATAGTTTGAATAAACACAAAGTATCAACTACCAGAAAAGGCCATGTATTACCCTCATATTTTAATACCACCAATTTTAAAGAAAATAATTTAATTTGATCTGTCTATTTACAGATTTTTAGATATACACAATGAAAATCTACATGACAGGAGAGAGACTGAAACTACCACAATAAATGACCAATGAAATTCAGCTTCTCAAGACAGTTGATAATTTTTATTGGGTTTCCTCATATTTCATTTATGCACATATTAAAAGTAAAAGATGCTTAAGATAAATACAACTTAAAATATTCATGAAAATTGATTATCTATAACATTCAAATGTAATCGGAAAAAAACAATCAAAAAGTAGAAGAGTAAAAATCTTAAAGAAATATGTATCTACCTACATAATTTTTCAGGTTCTGTTTGCAAAAATATAAACTAACACATAAATAATTGATGGATTCCACAGGTAACTATTAAAGAAGAGTTACCTCTGTTCACACAATCTTAAAAAAACTTTCAAAGAATATGAAATTATGATAAATAATATAACTTCACAGCAATCTCCTATATCCAAATATTTAGAAAGAATATCAACTTCACATTGTAAAATTTAGTTTAGAAAACTGAAATAAATGAATTGAGGAGTCATTATTCCATTATTTATTATTTGTCTGAGCTTAAGAACATCAGGAATTTCTGCATCTCAGGTAAAGACATGAAGAGCATAAGTCAATCTGCAGAAATATAAGGCTCCCTACAATGGCAGATGACATTGGACACAGAGATACAAATACAGGTGAAAGATTCAAGGTTGAAAACATCATGATAAATAAAGACAGACAATCTCAACAGGATGGTGACCGGTTAGTGACACCACTCTCGGATTATCAAGAAAGCAAAGGTAGGTTAAAGGTCACAGCACCCTGGCTGAGTCCTGGTAGCAGGGCATAAGCAAAGTGCTTTTCTATATCAGCATTTTGGAAAATACATTTTTCTTAACATACAGACTGTTGAAGAAGTCGCAGGATTTTAAAGCTGTTACCTGGAAAGAAAGATAAACAATGCGTCGAAAGCCATTGTCATGCTATTAAAATCTTGGCCAGATTCTTCTTTGTGCTTTCCACATCTGCCGAAATTCATGCAGCGAAATGTGTTTGCAGTAATTATTTAAAAGAATAAGTAGTTCGTCATATATAAATTACCAGTCTTCTAATTCTTTATAAAGAAAAATTACAGTTTAATTCTAAAATTGAAATTTAAGAGTTCTTAACCCAAGCCTTTCCAATCAATAATAGTCCTTTCCTTCCTTCCCTCTCTTCCTCTCCTTTCCATCCTCTCTATTCCTTCCTTCCTTCCCCATTTATTTAAAACATTTCTATTAAGGAAATACACCATTCCAGATTCCTATTTATTTGGGAGATAGGAAGTCTCTTAAGACAAAGTTCCTGATGTCCAAGAGTTTAAGGTTTACTAGGGAAAATAGACATAAACTAATATGAATAGTATAATTAAAGTATAATCTTTACATAGAGTCACTATAATTAAAGATGTTGCAGTGGGCCTGGCTATAGCAAAAAGGGAAATTCTGTTTGGATGCACCAAGGAAGGGTCTGCAGAGAAGGGGGCCACTGGGCTGCAAGGGAATGACACATTAGTCACTGGGTGGATGAGGAATGAGAGATTCCTAGGCTCTGGAGTGTCGTGTCCAACCCTGAGGGAGAACTATGCAGGGAGAGCTGGATGGTATTCCTTATGACCTGGGCAAAAGCTACTTTTAGAAGGGGGTTTAGAAATAATGCCAGAGCCTGCTGTGTTGGCTCTCACCTGTAACCCCAGCACTTTGGGAGGCCGAGGCAGATGGATCACGAGGTCAAGAGATTGAGACCATCCTGGCCAACATGATGAAACCCCGTCTCTACTATAAATACAAAAATTAGCTGGGCATGGTGACGAGCACCTGTAATCCCAGCTACTCTGGAGGCTGAGACAGGAGAATCGCTTAAACTCGGAAGGCAGAGGTTGCAGTGAGCCAAGATCGTGCCACTGCACTGCAGCCTGGTGACAGAGTAAGACTCTGTCTCGAAACAAAACAAAACAAAAACAAACAAACAAAAAACAAATAATGCAGAGAGACCAGTTGGTTATGGAATGCTCATAGCTCCATTCTCATCCCTCTTCACCCTATCCCAAAAGAAGAAGATGAATTGACAAGGTTTGCAGAAAAGTTTGACAGTCTCAGTTCCAGACGCTGCAGTTGCTCCTGTTCTGGCTCTTAGGGGCCAGAGAAGACAAAAGGCTGGGCCATCTTGCTCCTCCTCAGGCTCCTCCATTCTTCTCTCTCCTTCCAGCATTTGGCAGATTCTTTCTCTACACGTGGCAGTGCACAAGCTCTTGGGATTGCTTCTCCTTGGCAGGAGGCTTAGCTGCATCTCCACTGGCTCCCTTCTCACAGGATCAGAGGTCTTGGTGGACCCAGAGCTGCATTTCCCTGGTAAAGAAATGTATCCATTCCTCACCCACACCATCCCTTTTCTCTCAACACCCCTTTCAGCTTTGTGGAAAGGCAAGCAGAAGAGGAGACTTGGAAAAGGACTTGGACCCACCTAACTCAGAAAAAAGGAACCTTCCTGATTCCCTATGATCTAGCCTGGTTCACCAATTTCCATGCACTGGGGTCAGAGTGCCTGCTAGTAGTAAAATGTGCCTTTGCCTTATATGAGTGTCTGTTCAGATATTTCTCCCTGGAAAGTTCTCAGAATGTGGTTGCTGTGATTTCAGAACTTGAATGTTCCCGAGTTTCCTAATCAAAACAATGCCTGTCTGTCTGTCTGTCTGTCTGTCTTTCTGTCTCTCTCTCTCTGTACATTGCAAGGTCAATGTCATAAGAGAGCCTTATATCCCATTCTAAAGTGTGGTGGGAGTGGGATTATACAGGTGACCACTGAAGGGTTTTAAGCCACATGTTCAGAAGAGCATTTCTAAAAGACCATTTAGGCAGGTATATTTAGACTAGATTGTGGGGAGTGACAGGGTGGGGTAGTGATCTAAGAGGCAGAGGACTAAATTAAAGATGGTAAGGACCCCAGCCTGGGAAAGAAGCACAAAGGAAAGCGTATTTTAAACACTGGGGCTTAGTAACGAGTGGAAAATCTGATTGAGAAACTGGATGACACAATTGCCAACTAGAGAAGTTACTCAATGGGGAGAAAGACAATGGCTTATGTTTTAAATATACCCAAATAAATGAGCTTGGGGTGCTTCTGGAATAAATGTAGAGCAGATTTAAGATATGGCTCTGGTCTTTGGAAGATACGTGGGAGGTCATGGAAGCCATAGATTTGGGTGAGATCAACCAGGGAGGGTGTTTGGAATACAAAGGCCACAGAGCTGAGAATGGAAGTGTTGGGAGTATGTATACTTTACATTTATCTGTATTACTTTACAAATGCATGTAAAGTGAATAGAGAAGAAGAGAGATCGAGTAAGAAAGATTGAGAAGAAATTCTCTAAGATGTAAAATTCTTCTGGAATTTATCGATGTCTTTAGACCAAGTGTCAGAAAAAGTATAGACTGTGGACCAAAAAAGAAAAAAAATATATATATATAGCTTTATTGGAACACAGGCACATTCACTTATTTACGTATTTATTTTGTATGGCAGATTTTATGATACACCAGCAGAGTTGAGTAGCTATGTAGTTGCAACAGAGACCATGTAGCCTACAAAGCTTAAAATATTTACAGACCTTTACAGAAAACTTACTTTAGAGAGTCCCACTTTAGATCACAGAGTTGTGAAGTAGTCACCATTTTTCTTCAAAGTCACCTATAGAGTGTGTGAAGCAGATAACTTTAAGATCTTATCTGTCTCCATTGATCTTTGCAACCATTGGGAAAGTAGAACTCTGATAGTTATAAAATAGCTTCATCAGCTCCAGTGTAGGCTAGAAACAAAAATTGGAAATTAAGAATACAAAGTATTTTATCAAGATGGATGGTGCCCTCACTCATGAATGCCCTATCATGAGGAGAATTAAACAGAATGTAATCTTTGAATTGGGCTTATTCACTCAATTTTAGGCAACGATGCTGAGGATGCTGAAAGGAATATGTTTGGCAGTGTCAGAAGGCATTGAATGTGTAGGGAAATGTCAGAACAGGAGGCTGAGAGTATTAAAATCATTTCTATACTTTAGAAATTCAGGGATGAAAAAAGATAGCTGTGATAGTATATATATGTGTTAAAAGGCACAGATTGTTTCACCAAGTCAGCACAACAACTGATTAGAAAATTGAAGATGAAGACAGTTGATGTGTGCAGAAGCCTGGACCAGAGAATGAGCTAAGTGAGCAGAAGCTTCTCCTGGCCATCTTCTCCACTAAGGCCCTGGGCTCTCAGTGATGCATCTGACAATTAGTTATCAATAAATACCATGGGTGCCATTAGGAGACATTATAATTTTTGCGGAGCATTGCTGAAATAGCCAAAATGTCCTATTTAAAATATTAATATCTAAAAGTATCTGGTGCAATTATGTGTAAATTTAATAGAAACAAAATAATCTATCATCTGGTAAAGACTCAAAAAAATTAAAGGGAACTGAATGAGCTGGCCTTGAACTTTAGTCCCTGGTTTTCTACATCTGCTCTGCATATCTGCTCTTAGAAGCTGGTGCTTATTGTTTGCGAAAAAAGAATACTAATGAATTCATTCAACTGAGAACGTTTTATGTGGGCATATTATTTATCAAACCATAAAGGAATAAGTAGATGATTTCTTATGATCTCTTCTGGACAAGGTTGCCTACAGAATTTGCAAAATAAAAACGTGGAGCCCTTTGATCAAAAGCAGGAAGAAGTGCCATTAAAGGTAATAAAATACACAGCTTTTTCCTTTCTTCCGTAGTCTTTCTCTCAACTCGTCATGATGTTTTTTATTTGTTATGTAATGCTGTTCCAAGTAAAGAAAAATTAAAATTTCAAATCATTACCATATATTCTTTGACTCTGTATTGTGCATTGCCAGTTTAAAATCCAAATATAAAAGCATTTAACTAGATGCAGAATCACTGAAATGACAAACTTCATACATGCTCATACATGCATAAGTAATGTAGAGAAGTAACACGAGGAAGAAAGAAGATGGTAGAGATCTTGGTCACTCGTGTTTCTTAGAGACCACCATCACACTTCTGCGTTCGAAGCTGCTCTGGTTCAGACGGAAAGCATAGCCTCTCAGGACTGTCAGCACCCCCACTTCCTCAGTTGTAGATATTTCACACTTTATACTTACACTGAGCCCTGTGGAACACTCGCCCATCATGGGTCCACTGGAATTCTGTGCTCACGGGACACATGAATGGCAGCAAGGAATCGCAGGCACGCACATTGCACCCTATCTCCCCTGCTTATGCACTGCTGTGGTATCCCACAGGGCTTCACTTACAACACACAAGTTCAAAGATAAAAATGTTAATTTCAGTACAGCAACAGCAAAGCATTGAGCAACTGTAGAGGGTGCATGTCCCACGAAGCCACCTGGGCTTGCAGCTTTCAAAGAGAAGGCTGCTCACGCCAGCCAGCATCCATCATCTCTAGGATCTGCCAGCAGTGCCAGGAGCTGAGCACACATGGACTTCAGATCAGTTCTAAGCTCTGAGCTCAGTATCCACCTTCTGCAGATGCTGCTGCTGTCTGGCTAGTAGAGAAGCCTTCCAGGGCTCTCTGCTCGGTCCTAGCAGCTCTCGGAGTCACCTAACAGACTTTCCTAAACACACTTAGATCCTGCTCAAGTGGCTCTGATGTGAGTGAGACTGGGCATTATAAACATCCAGCTGTCAAGAATCAACTAGGGTTTTTTGTCTTTGGAAGTACCTGCCAGGGAGGGTGCCATGGGAAGAGGAAAAAGAACACTCCTCAAGTAACCCGACACTTGCATCCTCCAAAGAGAAGCAAGCCCGGCACCTCCCCCACAGCTGAGCACTGCAGGACCCCACCACATTTTACGTCCCCAGAACAGGATGTAGTGCTGCTTTTATAAACAAAGCACAGTCAGGCACAGGCTCTGGCATGGATGACAAAGCCTGTGGATCTGGACACTCCCCCACCAGGTTCATGGTCTCCATCATCTGTCACCCTAGAGTGGAACAGTTAGAATGGGTAGCCTTCCAGAGTATCCCACATGGAGATGTTTGGTGCATTTTGTGTTAGATAACATCACAGGCCTCCAAACTCATCGGAACCTCTTATAACATCTGTCCCTTGGGCTATACGTGTGTGAGCAATTTATCCACACCGTCATTTCTCTCTGGTCCAAATCACCTAACCTAGTGCCTTTCAATACACTCCTGCACTAAATATTTGCCAGTGCCAGAGCACAAATGAGCAAGTCAGGGTCGGCACTCTGAAATGTTGGTTGAATTATCAAATGCCTGTACTGATGATGATGTGTGTCTTCTTTGAGTCTCATACCTTAGGGTCTTATTTATACACTGTTCATCTTCTCTGTGTTTCACAGCCTTTCCTCTTGAAATCTCGAACAGTGGGGGAATAGGTCTGAGGGCAATGCTGGAGGCAGCTGCCTGGCTTTGAAGTCTCAAATTTTAATCTTATAACTTCACCTAAATTTTGCATTCTACCCATAAATTATCCAAATTTGTTTTAATATGATCTAGCTTAATTAACTCTGTTAAATTACTAACTTGCCTCTCAAACTTTTCAGAAGAGTTGATCCTCAAAGAAGAGATTTATCCTGTGGCTTTACAACATGCTCATGCAACCTGTGAAGTCTAGATGCAAATGATGCACTCAGTTTTTTATTTTTTCCAACCAATATTGACTGAGTACTCATTATGTACAGGCAATGTGTAGGGAACTGAGGATATGAGGGTAAGTGAATATGGACACTGTCCCTGGACTCTCAAAACTTATAATCTAGCATTGGCCAGTGTGAAGGACTGAGATAAGGCTACTGTTAATTCATTGGAATCACATAATATATTTCGTATTTTTAATAACAGAAGTTCATAAAATGCAAAAACATGGGTCTTCTGAAATCACTTGTCTGGTAGGTCTTTCCAATCTTCAACATTGACTCTTACAGTTAAAAAAAAAAAAAAAAAGAAAGAAAGAAAGAAAGAAAAAGTTAGTCTGGATGTGGCGGGGGGGGTGGGATGGAAAGAAAACGAAAACTAAGAAGTTGATTGCTCCAAACAGACTTTCAACGTAGATTCATTAGTAAAAATGAACTACTTCCCTGGTTAACTGAACTGAGTTTAATCACTATGAAATAATTCACTGCTGACAGACAGCATGGGCCCCATGACCTTGCTCCTTGTATTCCACTTCTGGATTTTTATGAGACTTTTCCACCTCACTGGAAAGTCGTCTTAGTCAATCAATTTTACGTATTCGGTTTGGATCACTTTCCTAAGGTAGATTAAGATCCAAGTGTGCTTTTGTGTTTTTAACTATATTAATTGCTTGATCAGCTCCCATTTCAGAGAAGCTCAGGGAAATGCTTTGTGCTTACATCTCTAGTCTCTGTAAGCTGCTTCTTTGCCTTTTCCGTCTTGTCTATTAACCCTGCACTTGCCATGCAAATTATACAAATGTTGCACTTCTGGCACTAGTAAATTACATTTATATTTGAATTTCATTAGAAGCTTTCATGGGTGATTGAGCTTGTTTACGTTCTTCCTTTCTAATCAAACGACTGAAATCTAAGGTCTGTCTCTGACTCAGTGGTATGGCAAACAAGTTTTATTCTTGCAAAATAATTTCTAAGTAATTGAAAATGGGAAAAAAGAGGAATACAAAAGCGTCTTCAAATGCAGACTTCTTTTTTCTTTTTTATGAGCAACTGAAATCCTAGAATTGAAAACTATTTAATTAAGCATTTTGAAATAAACACTGACAACCCAATGAAGAAAGTATAAACACAACCGTTTGTATATTTTTGATTCTTGTACTGAGGATAACTATATTGGCACTTTAAAAAATCTATGTCTTTGTAAGGGCAAAACAAAACAATCAAATGGTTCCAAATGGATTTGGATATTCAAGAGGTCCGTGCCATTAATAAGAATTAACCTCAATCTTGCCTTGAATAAAATACTGTCTCCTAGTATTTATGAAGACCTTTGTAACAGATAACAAAGCATGGTATTAAGTAAAAGTTGACATATTCTCTCTAGAGAATTATAAGTAATGAGATTGTGTGAGTAAACAATCCATCTTTCATTTGGTGTGATATTTCTAGGTATGTTAAACATATATTTTTCAGTATTCTAAAATAGCACAAAAGGATTAATTGATTTACTAAAGCATTTAAAACTTTTATATTCTCTTTCCAAAGAAATACAAATTACTTTGGAGATCTCTCCTTACAATAATGACTGTTTACTTGAGAAGAAAAACAAAGAACATTAAAAACACAATTAGCCTCAGATGATAATTTGAGATTTCTCTAAACTCCAGTTATGTAGGACTAAATTTTTATTAACGATTTCTCATGTCCTACTTCTACTTTCTCAAATTTTTAATAAATGAGCACACGTTACATATTTAAAACTACCCATTGTATTTCCTTTTGTCTCATCCAGCTTTTTAAATCCACTGTACTGCAGCCAAATTGTACTAGCTGTTGGTACCCAAACATCTCTACACTCCCAATCTCAGGCTTTTCTTGAGGCAAATCTTTCCATTTGCCTAGAATCAATTCCCCAGTTCCTATGCCTAACATTGTTCCACCGACCTTTCATTTCTCAATACAAATACCAGATTCTCTGTTGAAGTGTTCCCTAAAGAGATCTCTCCCATCTTTGAAGCACACATTTAGAATACTCTGAAAAGCAGTGTTTAGAGTGAGACCTGGGTTTAAATGATAACTGAGCACTGGTTACATATCCTTGGACAAATGACCTCTCAGACTTTACGACTTTTGTCTGCGAAATAGGAGGCACATGCCCATGTGACTGTGGGCAGAAACAAATGAGATAATTTAGGGAAAAACTCTTGGTTGGTCCAGTGTTAATTCCACAGAAAGGGCTCAGGATTTGTAGCCACCACTACAATTCTATTACTATCCACATTTTATCCATGACAAATCATCTACTTTAGTTGGGAGAGTACAGGTATACTTCCCTAACTATTGATAGATCATAATGATAAGAAAATATCTATGTTTCTTTGCTTTCATCCATCACAATATCTAATACAATGTCATGGTACTTCATAAATATTTCTTAATTAACAGTTTCTTCCATGAGTACCTTGAATGGCTTATTCACTGAAAAAAGAAAAAAGATATCCAATCATTCTCCTTTCTCACCCAGCTTGTGAGCCTGTGTGTGTGCATGTGCAGGGGAGGGGGAGAAAAGTGTATGTACACTTGCATAGGCTTAGCTGGCAAACACCTCTGGAGTGGGGTGCCAGCTAACGTTGTATTCCTGCGGTGGAAAAAAAAAAAAACCAAAAAACAAGAATGCTTGTAAAAATTGGTAATTCTCATCAATACGTAGAATGTAATTAAATGTGCCAGTAAATTACATTTATATTTGAATTGAATTCAGAGCCTTATCAGCTAGGAGATAACTAGAAACAAATTTTCCTAATAACAAATTCTTAAGGATTTAATCTAGAAAATGCTATTTAGCTCAGCATCAAGTTTTCAAGCTTTTTTTAGCTTTGGAAAATTATAATTTCTGAGTAACTAAAACTTGAGAAATAAAAGACATCTTGCTAGCATAATTTGTAAAGCATTCAGCGGTTAAAATAAGAAAAATTAGCCTTTGAGTGAAACTTAAAACACGTTTGTCAAAAGCTAGCAGCCAAAACACAGGAAAGCAATTTATCCAAAATTAGATTGCTTTGAAATACTAAGGTTAATGGAATCAAGGGAGGAAAAAGGTGGTGAGATAATTTGGGATCGTTAAAACCTTCAACTTAGATGGGAGATAATCTAAGTTAACTATGTGAACATTAACTCATGTCTTAAAATGCTCCAAACAGAGTGGGGGCTGCCAAGATGGCCAAATAGGAACAGCTCTGGTCTGCAGCTCCTAGTGAAATCAATGCAGAAAGCAGGTGATTTCTGCATTTCTGAATGAGGTACCTGGCTCATCTCACTGGGACTGGTTAGACAGTGGGTTCAGCCCAAGGAGGGCAAGCCAAAGCAGGGTGGAGTGTTGCCTCACCCAGGAAGCACTAGGAGTGGGAGAACTCCCTCCCCTAGCCAAGGGAAGCCGTGAGGAACTGTGACCTAAGGAATGGTGCATTCAAGCCCAGATACTGCGCTTTTTCCATGGTCTTTGCAACTGCACGGCAGGAGATTCCCTCAGGTGCCTATACCACCAGGGCCGTGGGTTTCAAACATAAAACTGAGTGGCCGTTTGGGCAGACACTGAGCTAGCTGCAGGAGTTTTTTTTTCATGTCCCAGTGGTAATTGAAACATCAGTGAGACAGAACCGTTCATTCCCCTGGAAAGGGGACTGAAGCCAGGGAGCCAAGTGGTCTAGCTCAGCGGATCCCACCCCCACGGAGCCCAGCAAGCTAAGATCCCCTGACTTGAAATTCTTGCTGCCTTCACAGCAGTCTGAAGTCAGACCTGGGACACTTGAGCTTGGTGTGGGGAGGGCATCCGCCATTACTGAAGCTTGAGTAGGCGGTTTTCCCTTCACAGTGTAAACAAAGTTACTGGGAAGTTTGAGCTGGGCAGAGCCCACCACAGCTCAGCAAAGATGCTGTAGCCAGACTGCCTCTCTAGATTCCTCCTCTCTGGGCAGGGCATCTCTGAAAGGCAGCAGCCCCAGTCAGGGGCTTATAGATAAAACTCCCATCTCCCTGGGACAGAGCACCTGGGGGAAGCGGCAGCTGCGGGCACAGCTTCAACAGACTTAAACATTCCTGCCTACCAACTCAGAAGGGAGCAGCAGATCTCCCAGCACAGTGCTCAAGCTCTGCTTAGTGACAGACTGCCTCCTCAAATGGGTCCCTGACCCCTGTGCCTCCTGACTAAGAGACACGTCCCAGCAGGGGTCAACAGACACCTCATACAGGTGAGTTCAGGCTAGCATCTGGTGGGTGCCCCTCTGGAAAAAAGCTTCCAGAGGAAGGAACAGGCAACAATCTTTGCTGTTCTGCAGCCTCCACTGGTGATACCCAGGCAAATAGGGTCTGGAGTGGACCTCCAGTAAACTCCAGCAGACCTACGGCAGAGGGGCCTGACCGTTAGAAGGAAAACTAATAAACAGAAAGGGATAGCATCAACATCAACAAAAGGAACATCCACAAAGAAACCCCACCTGAAGGTCACCAACATTGAAGACCAAAGGTAGATAAATCCACAAAGGTGAGGAAAAAACCATTGCAAAAAGGCTAACAATTCCAAAATTCCAGAATGCCTCTTCTCTTCCAAAGGATCACAACTCCTTGTCAGCAAGGGAACAAAACTGGATGGAGAATGAGTTTGACAAATTGACAGAAGCAGGCTTCAGAATGTGGGTAATAACAAACTCCTCTGAGCTGAAGGAGCATATTCTAACCCAATGCAAGGAAGCTTTAAGAACCTTGAAAAAGGGTTAGAGGAATTGCTAACTAGAATAACCAGTTTAGAGAAGAACATAAATGACCTGATGGAGCTGAAAAACACAGCATGAGAACTTCGTGAAGCAGACACAAGTATCAATAGATGAATCAATCAAGTGGAAGAAAGGATATCTGAGATTGAAGATCAACTTAACGAGATAAAGCATGAAGACAAGATTAGAGAAAAAGAATGAAAAGAAATGATAAAGACTCCAAGAAATATAGAAGTATGTTGGAAAACACTCTTCATGATATTATCCAGGAGAGCTTCCCCAACCTAGCAAGACAGGTTAACATTCAAATTCAAGAAGCACAGAGAACACCACAAAGATATTTCTCCAGAAGAGCAACCCCAAGGTACATAATTGTCAGACTCACCAAGGTTGAAATGAAGGAAAAAATAGTAAGGGCAGCCAGAGAGAAAGGTGTGGTTACTCACAAAGGGAAGCCCATCAGACTAATAGCAGATCTGTCTGCAGAAACCCTACAAGTCAGAAGAGAAAGGGGGCCAATATTCAACATTCTTAAAGAAAAGAATTTTCAACCCAGAATTTCATATCCAGACAAACTAAGCAAATCTTATCCAGCCATAAGCGAAGGAGAAATAAAATCCTTTACAGACAAGCTAATGCTGAGAGATTGTCACCAGCAGGCCTGCCTTAAAAAGCTCCTGGAGAAAGCACTAAATATGGAAAGGAAAAACTGGTACTAGCCACTACAAAAACATAGCAAATTATAAAGACCATCGACACTATGAAGAAACTGCATCAACTAACGGGCAACATAACCAGCTAGCATCATAATGACAGGTGATGGTGACAGGATGAAATTCACACATAACAATGTTAACCTTAAATGTAAATGGGTTAAATGCCCCAATTAAAAGACACAGACTGGCAAATTGGATAAAGAGTCAAGACCCATCAGTGTGGTGTATTCAGGAGACCCATCTCATGTGCAGAGACACACACAGGCTCAAAATAAAGGGATGGAGGAATATTTACCAAGCAAATGGAAAGCAAAATAAAGCAGGGGTTGCAATCCTAGTCTCTGACAAAACAGACTTTAAACCAACAAAGATAAAAAAGACAAAGAAGGGCATTAAATAATGGTAAAGGAATCCATGCAACAAGAAGAGCTAATGAGCTTACTATCCTAATATATAGGCACCCAAACAGGAGCACCCAGATTCATAAAGCAACTTCTTAGAGACCCAAAAATACACTTAGACTTCCACAATAATAGTGGGAGAATTTAACACCTCACTGTCAATATTAGATAGGTCAATGAGACAGAAAATTAACAAGGATATTCAGGACTTGAACTTAGCTGTGGATCAAGTGGACCAATAGACATCTACAGAACTCTCCACCCCAAATCAACAGAATATACATTCTTCTCAGCACCACATCACACTTATTCTAAAATTGACCACGTAATTGGAAGTAAAACACTCCCCAGCAAATGCAAAAGAATAGAAATCAAAACAAACAGTCTCTCAGACTGCAGTGCAATCAAATTAGAACTCAGGATTAAGAAACTCACCAAAACCACACAACTACATGGAAACTGAACAACTGCACCTGAATGACTATTGGGTAAAAGCAAAATTAAGGCAGAAATAAATAAGTTCTTTGAATCCGATGAGAACAAAGACACAATGTACCATAATCTCTGGGACACAGCTAATGCAGTGTGTAGAGGGAAATTTATAGCACTAAATGCCCACAGGAGAAAGAGGGAAAGATCTAAAACAGACATCCTAACATTACAATGAAAAGAACTAGAGAAGCAAGAGAAACAAATTCAAAAGCTAGCAGAAGACAAGAAATAACAGAGATCAGAGCAGAACTGAAGGAGAGAGAGATACAAAAACCCCTTCAAAAAATCAATGAATCCAGGATCTTGTTTTTTGAAACAATTAACAGAATAGACCACTAGCCAGACTAATAAAGAAGAAAAGAAAGAAGAATCAAACAGACACAATAAAAAATGATAAAGGAGATATCACTACTGATCCCACAGAAATACAGCCTACCATCAGAGAATACTATAAACACCTCTATACAAATAAACTAGAAAATCCAGAAGAAATGGATAAATTCCTGGACACACATAGCCTCCCAGGACTAAGCCAGGAAGAAGTCAAATCCCTGAATAGACCAATAACAAGTTCTGAAACTCAGGCAGCAATTAAATAGCCTATAAACCAAAAAAATCCCAGGACCAGACGGATTCACAGCTGAATTCTAGCAGAGGTACAATGAGGAGCTGGTACCATTGCTTCTGAAACTATTCCAAACAAGAGAAAAAGAGGAACTCCCCTCTAACTCATTTTATGAGGCCAGCACCATCCTGATACCAAAACCTGGCAGAAACACAACAAAAACAGAAAATTTCAGGCCAATATCCCTGATGAACATTGATGCGAAAATGCTCAATAAAATACTGGCCAACTGAATCCAAGAGCACATCAAAAAGCCTATCCACCACACTCAATCGGCTTCATCCCTGGGAGGCAAGGCTGGTTCAACATACAGAAATCAATAAACATAATCCATCACATAAACAGAATCAATGACAAAAGCCACATGATTATCTCAATAGATGCCGAAAAGGCCTTTGATAAAATTCAACACTCCTTCATGGTAAAAACGCTCAATAGACTAGATATTGATGGAATGTATCTCAAAATAATAAGAACTATTTATGACAAACCCACAGTCAGTATGATACTGAATGGGCAAAAGCTGGAGGCATTCCCTTTGAAAACTGGCACAAGACAAGGATGCCCTCTCTACCACTCCTATTCAACACAGTATTGGAAGTTCTGGCCAGGGCAATGAGGCAAAAGAAAGAAATAAAGGAAATTCAAATAGGAAGAGAGGAAGTCAACTTATCTCTATTTGTGGATGACATGACTGTATATTTAGAAAACTCCATCATCTTTGAAAGCTAAATAAGATGAAATGTCTGATACCAGCAAACTGGGGCACCAGATGCAATGATTTTTCCATTCGCATTCTAGTATTATGACCTCCCAGAAGACAAGTGTCCTAAGGTGCATTGGGCCATGCAGAACAAAATGATTTCAGTTTGGGCACAGAGAAGCATATGGAGGACGGCTTGTGGAGACAGAGGACCTAATGTCTGAGGTGGCCCCTAGAAACCCAGCCCAGCAGAAATCTGAGTACTAACAATGAAAAAAATGATGCTAATTACAAGAGCAATAATAACAATAGCAAGAGAGACCTCTTGGCTCTTACATTATACCAGAAACTGTTTTAAGGGCTTTGCATTTATAAACTAATTTAATTTTTACAGCAATCCTACAAGGTAGGTACTGGAGTATCATTCTCCAAGTGAGTTTAAGTAACTTGCCCAAAGTTAGTGATCCAAATCCAGGCAGTCTCTCTTCAGAACTCACACATTTCACAACTACACTACACTTCATGGTAGAAAATAATCTGGAATTATTAGTATGAACTTGAATTTACCTAATGGTGGGGTTGTTGTTGTAATTAAGAATTTAGAAACAAATAAAAAAAGCCTCCTCCATGTCCCACACGTAGTCATAGATGCCACCTTTCAAATGGAGCAATGTCAGTAGCCAGAAGCAGATGATGGATTTTTTTAAAATAGGACACGCAATGCATATATTATTAAAAAAACAGCTGATAAGTTTAACCACATCAAAATTGAAAACTTCTATGTAATCAAACACATAGACAAAATTCAAATACAAGTCACAGACCAGGAGAAGCATGGTGAATGCTCACAACCAACAAAAGATTAAAAACCTGAATATTTTAAAAACCCCTATAAATTAATAAGGGAAAGATAAATAACCCAAGAGAGAAAAATAGACAAAAGCTATGAAAAGACATTTCATAGAAGCAGAAGCCCAGAGGGTCAATATCCATATGGAAAGATTGTCAACTTCATGAATAGTCAGGAAACAAGTGAAACACCAATGAGATACCATTTCATTTCCATCCAATTGACAACAAAGTTCAAGATCAACGTGGCCTGGTGCCAGCAAGAATGCAGAGAAATGGGAGCCTCATATCCTGCTGGTGTGAGAGTGCACAAGCAGACATCTTTAAAAAACAACTGACAATACCTGATAAGGGGAAAGCGTCCACTTCTAGGAATCTGTCCTAAAATCACTCGCATGTGTGCACAAGAAGACAGCCACAGAATGTGTGGAAGCATTGTGTGTAGTCATAGGAAATTTCAAACATGTGTACTTTGCAAATCATAGGACAATAATAAATTATTTGTGACATATTCCAATAATGGAAAACTCCACTGCAGTTTGAATAAATGAAGGGAAACAAAATGCATCAAAACAAATAGAAATAAAAATGTATTGTGTTGGATGAAAGGCAAGTTACACTATCATTATATGAAGGGTTTGATGTTAATTTTGTACATTTTAATTTAGATACACTATACACAGTATACATTTTAATATATGTATATGCATACAGTATATAAATGTTAGTTTATATTTATGTAAATATATAATTTATTTTTGATTGATTATAATATTTAAGAATAAAGAATATACAGTATGTAAACATAATTTTCTATGATGTTTATATATAGTACCTATATTAAGTATACAATTTAATTTAAATACAGTATGAGTTTATGTCTTTTAAGTTTATGTGTTATGTACATATGAATATGTAATAAAGCTGTGAAATACAAGTAGAACAATAAGAAAAATAAAGAAAACTCCATCGTCTCAGCCCAAAAACCCCTTAAACAAATAAGCAACTTCAGCAAAGTCCCAGGATACAAAATCAATGTACAAAAATCACAAGCATTCCTATACACCAATAATAGACAAATAGCCAAATCACAAGTGAACTTTCATTCACAATTGCTACAAAGAGAATAAAATACCTAGAAATATAACTTACAAGGGATGTGAAAGACCTCTTCAAGGAGAACTACAAACCACTGCTCAAGGAAATAAGAGAGGACACAAACAAATGGAAAAATACTCCATGCTCATGGATAAGAAGCATGGATATTGTGAAAATGGCCATGCTGCCCAAAGTAATTTCTAGATCTAATGCTATCCCCATCAAGCTACCATTAACTTTCTTCACAGAATTAGAAAAAACCACTTCAAATTTCATATGGCACCAAAAAAAGCCCATATAGCCAAGACAATCCTAAGCAAAAAGAACAAAACTGGAGGCACCACTCTACCTGACTTCAAACTATATTACAAGGCTACAGTAAATAAAACAGCATGGTACTGGTACCAAAACAGATAAACATATACATATACATATACATATACATATACATATACAGGTGTGTGTGTATATATACACACACACACACACATATATACACACACATACACCAATGGAACAGAACAGAGGCCTCAGAAATCAGAAATAATGCCACACATCTACAACCATCTGATTTTTGACAAAACTGACAAAAACAAGCAGTAGGGAAAGGATTCCCAATTGAATAAATGGTGTTGGGAAAACTTGCCAGTCATATGCAGAAAACTGAAACTGGACCCCTTCCTTAAACTTTATACAAAAATTAACTCAAGATGGATTAAAGACTTAAACATAAGACCTAAATCCATAAGAACTCTAGAAGAAAACCTAAGCAATACCATTCAGGACATAGGCATGGGCAAAGACTTCATGACTAAAACACCAAAAACAATGGCAACAAAAGCCAAAATTGACAAATAGAATCTAATTGAACTAAAGAGCTTATGCACTGTAAAAGAAACTGTCATCAGAGTGAACAGGCAACCTACAGAATGGGAGAAAATTTTTGCAATCTATCCATCTGACAAAGGGCTAATATCCAGAATCTAGAAGGAACTTAAACAAATTTACAAGAAAAAAACAACCCCATCAATGGGCAAAGGATATGAACAGACACTTCTCAAAAGAAGACATTTATGCGGCCAACAAACACATGAGAAAAAGCTCATCATCACTGGTCATTAGAGAAATGCAAATCAAAACCACAATGAGATATCATCTCATGCCAGTTAGAATGGCGATCATTAAAAAGTCAGGAAACAACAGATGCTGGAGAGGATGTGGAGAAATAGGAACACTTTTACACTGTTGGTGGGAGTGTAAATTAGTTCAACCATTGTGAAAGACAGTGTGGCAATTCCTTAAGGATCTAGGACCGGAAATACCATTTGAACCAGCAATCCTATTTCTGGGTATATACCCAAAGTATTATATATCACTCTACTATAAAGACACATGCACATGTATGTTTATTGCAGCACTATTCACAACAGAAAAGACTTGGAACCAACCCAAATGCTCATTAGTGACAGACTAAAGAAAATGTGGCACATATACACCATGGAATACTATGCAGCCATAAAAAAGGATGAGTTCATGTGCTTTGCAGGGACATGAATAAAGCTGGAAACCATCTTTCTCAGCAAACTAACATGGGGACAGAAAACCAAACACCACATGTTCTCATTCAAAAGTGGCAGTTGAACAATTTGAGAACACATGGACCCAGGGAGGAGAACACCACACACTGGGGCCTGTTGGGGGGTGGAGGGCTAGGGGAGGGATAGCATTAGCACAAATACCTAATGTAGGTGACAGGTTGATGGGTGCAGCAACACCACCCCCTGCATATGTATCCCGGAACTTAAAGTATAATAAAAATGAAAAAAGAAAAGAAAAATGCAACCTGTGTAAGCAGAGAAATTTCACAAAGGAATAGCTAAATGTGTGCCACATCTGTGTTTTAGGGAGGTTGGTTGCTTTTAAAAATAATTTGGAATCAATACTTTAAACCCTGTTTTATTATTTACCATTCTTTATCACAATCAATATATTACATATATACTTGTTTATTTGCTTTTTGTTATCTTCACTTCACTGGGATATAAGTTCCATGAAACGAAGAACTTTGGACTTGTTCACTGCTAAATCTGCAGCACATAGAACAGTGCCAACGTATAGAGGGATCTTAGAATATATTTGTTGAATACATGAATAAGTGAACAAGTAAATTTCATTTGGCATCTTTTTTTCTTTTTACTTATCATGTTTTGAGGATTTTTCCATGTTACTAAAAAGTAAAATACCTTTTTAAGGAAGAAATCATGGTATACCTACTGATATACTTTGGCAGTGTCTCCACCCAAATCTCATCTCAAATTGTAATGACCATAATCCACATATGTAGAGAAAGGAACCCAGTGGGAGGTGACTGGATCGTGGAGGTGGTTTCCCTCATGCTGTTCTTGCGATAGTGAGTTCTCATGAGATCTGATGGTTTTATAAGAGGCTCTTCCCCATTTGCTCCTCAGTCTTCTCTCTCCCGCCACCTTGTGAAGAAGGAGGTGTTTGCTTCCACTTCTGCCATGATTGTATGTTTCCTGAGGCCTCTCCAGGCATGTGAAACTGTGAGTCAATTAAACTTCTTTCCTCCATTAAAACAACAACAACAACAAGATGCTCCAAACAACTGGGAACTGTTAGGGAAAATATTCCAAGAGAAAGAAGGGCCCAAGGTGATTATTGTATTTGCCTTTTAGAAGGATAATTGGAAGCCCACTGAAATTATTTTCTATTGAAGCTGCTTTTGACTTACAAACAACTTGACTGAAAACTCAAGTTTGCAAAAAGAAAACAGCAGTTAATGTTAAGATGACTGCAAGTCTAATTCGTAGAATGACTTGAGAAAAAAGTGAGTTTTTGATATGAGTTACTGAAATGTATCTCTGGATATTATTTGGGGCTCCTTGGATTAACGGAGGGAAATGATGTAGAAATAAAACTATAGTGTTTGGCCATGAGGCTGCCTTATAGCACCTGCGTCAATTACATTTATTAATTTTATCCATCCTTCTACTTATATTCATTCATTAATTCATTCGTTTGCAAGTGTTTCAATGTGTCTTGAGAAGTATGACCATTGCAAAAACTACAATAACAAAAATAAAGTCATGAACTGTGTTTTCTTTTAATGGAAGTAAGTAATAACCATGTTTATTACAATAGGTCTCCTTGAGTTGCACTGAGTAGTTAATATTTTTAAAGTCAAATAATTCTGTTGCCATGACCTGTTTTTTCCCTCCAGATCGCTAAGAAAGCAGAAATGTGTACATTAAATGTACCAGTATCCAAAGTTATAGTATTTATATTTTTTGAAAAGAGTAATATTATTTGTTAGAGATCTTGTTCAGTCATTTATAAATAGTCACCTTTGTAAAGCAAGAAATAACCTTGTTTAAAAAACCACTGACATTGTTGTTCTATTGTCACCTGCTGGTAATTGAAAATGTGTTTCTGTCAGTTCTACCTAAGATGGAATGTAATTCCTTCTAAGATCTTGATCTTAAATTGGTAGCAAGAAAGCCAAAAAGGAAAAGCAAGAAACCTTTGCTTGTTCTTTGCATGAGTAATTTTGTACTGCCCTTTCTGATAATGGGAGTTATTATTTTTACTGACTCTTGGAAGGCAGCAGTAAGTTTCCTTTTTTTTTTTTTTACAGCTCTGTTTTACTCAATTGATATGGAAGTGGGTCTCTGCCTGGCATTGGAACACACATTTGTAATGTTTATTTTGAAATAAAATCCAGATTGCTTTGTTAGAACAAGCATCTATACACAGTAAATAGCTGAAGTCTTGCCACAGTCTCCTCAGCTTCGCTGCTCCCCAGGGACCACAAGCTTGTCCTGGAACATGTGTAACCTAATAGCCCAGAGTATAACAATGATGACAGGGAATCAGTCTTAGTCTCAAAATATATGGATCCAGGATAATCTTAACTGTTACCAGCCTCGATTAGATAACTACCCAAATCGAATATTTCAGAATGATCACAGTCTGCCATGCTTATCTATATTTCAAGGAATGCAAACGGAATTTTAATTACATTTGTAACACTGCCTGAGGTAATCATATCACAGAAAATACTGAAGAGCTCTTCTAAAATTCATATTTTTTTCCTGTTGGAGGAAATACAGAGGACAGCTGGAAGTTAGAGTAAAATTCTTTCTTAATCATCGGAGAATTTGAAAAATAAACAAACAAGCTGATTTGGGAGAGATGATATCTTCTCATCAACCAAGTACAAGGAGCAACTTAATCTTGGATTTGGGATAAGTTTACGAGGTCACATAGGCAATTTTTTTCACTAGAGCTCCGATTCCATCTGTATTATTTTGAATAGAGGTCGCCCTGACTCTCACCACTTCTAGAGACTGGGAAGTTACTATTTAGCAATGTGGTCTGGCCCATCCCATTTCTAAAGCACTCTAAATGTTAAGACAGTTCCTTATATTGAGGCAAAAAATCAGCTTCCTCTGGAACTTCTTTTTATTGTTCTTTGTGCTGTCCTGTGGAATTAATCGAGTCCATCTAATTAACTCCTGTTTCACATGACAGTCTTTCAAATATTTGAAGATACCTACCCTGACCAGTGTTCGGTCCAGTGGTGTTAATTTTCTTTCCTTTGATTTCCTGCACGCGGCAGGGATCTAGGAATGGGGTTAACTTCTTTCTCCTTTCTTTTTTTTTTTAAATCACCATAAAGGTGTTTTTCAAAAAGGCTACTCTTGCATTGCCTTTATATAGGATCTTAGCTAAATTAAGTACCATGCCTACTTTAGCCCTTCAATATATATGATATTTGATATCAAAGTGCTTATGTATTTTGATGTTTAAAATTTCTGATCATTAGGCATATAAGCATTTGAATTTTTAAACAAAGGATCATCTTGATGATACCACTTATGAAATTAGCACACGGATTACAGTGAAGTTTAAAAATTAGAACCTTGTATGCCATAGTTTGTTGACTTATTTAAAATTAATTCATGTGGCATACAGATGTTAGAAATACAGATCTGAAGCTGAACCATCATATATTCAACTGCTTCAAGATATTGTGATAAATAGGAAGCAGCACTTAGCGAACTCAATCTATCTGTTAGTAGAGGCAAGACAGGTAGGTGGGTGTCAGACATGTGGTATGTTTTTCCCAAGGATGAAAATAAACTTACGGTGCATGTCTGGGAAGTTTTCCTGATAAGCTCATTTGCTGAGACATTCTGACATCCACATGTTGTTGTGGATGACTACATGAATTAACTGAGCCTGCAGATGCTTCTCTGAAGCCAGAAACCCCATGCTATGCACTGATGCAACATGAAGTGGGAGAGCAGTGGCATGAACTGGGAAATGTCAAAAGGAAACTTTCCAAGTTCTAGATCTTGATGGAGGATGGACTTTCATGAGACTAACTGAATTATGGATTGCACTGTATGTAAACCGGATCTCACATGGAAAATATAGAAACCGTATCAAATAAATTGTATAGGGAACTTTCTGAAACCACACTATAATATCCAGATGTGGCTTTGTATCTTTGCAAGTGAATCCTTGCAATGTGGTTTTTCAAATGCTGGTGTCTAAAGACCAAATTCTCAAAACTTTAGGAACAAGGAAAGGAGGAAACTTTAATTTATCATGGGCCTTCCACACATTCAGAGGATAAAACTTGATTCTGTGGCTGCAGTGGTGCATAAATCCCATAAAGCCAGTCAGCCATTGGCTAGTATTCTAAAATCCCTAAAGCACCAGTTAGAGCGGGAGAAAGAAGTCCCATTTAACTGGGCATCTAAGATGCTTTACTGATAAAGCAGGACCAACAACTCTATCTGAGGCGTTGCAGCAGCGAGTTCCCCTGAAACTAATGGGATCATCGTACTTTATTAGCCTTTCTTACAAAGCATCCGTTTAATGAAGCTTTGATAGGAATTAACTTTTTTTTTCCTTTTGATGCCCAAAGAACTATCTAGTTAAGGTCACTCCACTTAAAAGCATTTTTTCTCATTACTCAAATGAATCAACAAAATAGAAGTCTCAACTTCTTGCCTCAATAGGATGGTCCGGTCCCAAATGGGAGCACAGGATAAACAATGCATGAAGAGCACATAGAAAATAGCGGAACTTTGAGTTTCCCGAAGCAACTGTAAATACAGTTTCATAAAGATGAATGATTCATAAAGATGAATGATTATGGAAAATGTTCAGTCAGATAAAGCAGGAAGCTCAAGGATGACAATTCTCATTCATACAACATTGTACATAAGTCTATAATGTTCTCTTTTTAAGTGGTATTTAAAAATGGAGTAAAAACCATATGAGCATTTCATGTTTTTAAAGGTTTACCTCAATCAGAATTTTGGAATGCATGATGAAATATTAATTTAAAACCATGATAAGTTTGGTTAATTTCAATTAACTTAAAACCATTATTATTTGTAGCTAGATGTTTTATATGGCCTCCACCTACATTTTGGAGCTAAAAAGCTAAGAAATTAAGAAATATCAAATATCAATCAAGTATCAGTCATCAAATGTGCATGTAATTGTGCAAAATAGGAAAGAAATAGATGACAAGTTTCTTACTTCAAAGCTACTATAATCTGGTTAGGAGAATAAAATGAACACACACAGCCAACATCTAAATGATAATGAGATAGGCATACAGTTTAATGCTAGGGGGACATAAAAGCTAAGAAGTGATGCGTCTGCATGGGCTACAGTTGTCATGGGCCATGTAATGTAGATAAGGCTCTTCAGGACCTGCAGCATGGAAAATTGGAATTGATGGGGAAGAGGAAAAAGAGCACTTTTCTATTTTCTAGATAGCTTTTTGGAATGGCAGTGATTGGGTGGGACTTGCTGATGCAGAAGAACAGGGGGAGCTATTGATAGGTTAGAGAAGAAATGTGATGGAGGCCCTAAGTGCCTCCATCCAATCCAATGTGAGAAGTAACAGACAACTTTGAGATACGTTGAGCAAGGAGCAAATGGGATCGCGGTGGGTGGAGGAGGCTGGGTAGCACAGGGAAACCAGCCTGACCTACCCCTCAATCCCTAGAGTCCAGGTAGAGCTCAGTGTCTGCATCTCATGACCAGGATTCCACAGGACCAGCCACATAACCCTTCCACATTGAGCAATGTGGAAAAAAAATGCAGTTGCATTTGAAGAACTAGAAACCATTACTCACATATAAGATGCTTGTGTTTTCATATGATGCTGGGAGTAGTGTTGACAGAAATAAAGGTTGCGAGGAGGTTGTTCAAAGCACTCATGTGTAAGCAGATGAGGAACAGGACCACATTTATTAATGACTCAGGATGAAACTAAGGACTTAAATATAGAAATTGGAATTACTGGGTCCTGCTGTATTCTCACTTCTGGATTCCATCTAATGAGATAAACATCTTTCCTGCTTTATTAGTCTCAAAATATACTTCAGGTCATAAACTTGTGACTTTCCGTCAGTTGGTATGTTATGTAAATGCCATTTGTTATAATTTGCTCAATTATTGCCTAGCAAAATACCACACAACTAACATTCAACAAAATGCTAATTGATAACAACTGCGATTATGTCTAAAAATAAACATTCGAATAAGGTTCTTACCATTAAAATGAGCTAAAATACCCCCCTTAATAGTAGTAAGTTAATAACACTCTAATTTTTTGAATTTTCATTTGAGGGAGGAAAGTGAGAGATGTTTCAAATCTATGTTGCTCATCAGGCCTTGCCTAGGAAGAGAGGAAGTACATTTTAAGGTTCACTTTTGCCTGATCGGCCAAGAGAATGGAGATGATAATGATAAAGCCTTATAAAAAGAAAGTGAACATTTTATCCCTAAAACAAAACCAGCCAAGACAACTTTTTAAAAATTCCATTAGGGAAGGAAGATAAGCAAAGTCTTGTTTCAAATCTATATAAACTGCAGTCCGGCTGATAGTTGGGAGTATAATTTGATGGCCTCTGTATATTTGCACACATACTGTTAGCAGCAAAGAAAAAAAAATCAGGTGTGTATATTTTCTGTTTATTTCAGAGAACTCTATGAATTTAAGGCTGGGAAAATCTATCACACGAGCTTGTGATAGCAATAAGAGATAAGAACACAAGTAAAGGAAGGCCTTCCTGTAAAAAGTGCCTTCGAAATTTCTCATCACACACAACTGATAAAAACTCAACATGCAGAGCACACTAAGAATGCCAAGGTCTAAAATGAGATTGCTCTGCAAATAGAACAATATCGGGTAGAGTCAGTTTGCAACAAAGGATGAGGTGGGGTGAGTGAACAGAATAACAGGGAAATGCCCTTAGTGAAAAAAAAGACACACCGACAACAAATACCTCAGTGTCAGTGATGCGGCCCCCTCCTAGAACAGTACTGAGATGTAAACCCACTGGCAGGCCTCCTCTCTAAGCAGGACCCCAACATTTCTGTTCAAGAACCTTCCCAAGTGTCTGTTCAGCACTTCTTGGCACTTTTTCTTATGCCAACTGTATGGGTCTCATGTTGTCCCCCTGAAAGATATGTTGAGGTTTGAACCCCCGGTACCTGTGACTGTGAGTTTATTTGGAAACTAAGGCTTTATTCAGCTGGGATCATATTGGAGTGGTGCAGGCCTTAATCCAATCTGACTGGGATTCTCATCAGAAGAGAAGAGATACAGCGAGAACGCCACGTGTCGATAAAGGCAGAGATTGATGTGGCTAGACATCAAGCATTGCCAGGACTACAGAAGAAACGAAGAGAAGGATATGAAACAGATTCTTCCCTAGGTACTTCATTCAGAGAGAGCGTGGCTGTGCCCACACCTTTATTTCAGATGTCTTCCAGCCTCCAGAACAGCGAGAAAAGACATTTCTATTGTTTTTAGCCACCAGTTTGTAGTACTTTGTTACAGCAGCACAGCAAATGAATATACCAACCATGATTCATTATTAATAGTCTAGTGTAAAAAATCTTGTTTTCTACAGTGAGATGGCAACCTCCATGAAGGCAGCGTCCATGTACTATACACTTCTTCTCTGAAGCATTTAGTTCACTGTTCCAATAGATACCAAGCCCTTCAGTGTAACCACTAATGCCATGCGGTGTTCTGGAGTACAAAGTTAAGACTGCTGAACAGGTGGCAAATGGGTGCTAAAACCTGCTGGATGCTAATTGCTAACTGGATGAAGCCTCTGGAGTGGATTTGTCCTAAAGCAAATTGCTGTATATTTTACTTCGTAATTGTTTTCTAATGATTTCTATGTTGCCTGCTTCCATAAAATATTTTACTTGAGTGACACAACTAACAAGCATAAAACAGGACAATTAAAACAAAATGGAAAACGTTGGGGGGAAAAAAGAAGGATCAGAAAAGACATAGTTTCAGCAATGCAATCGTTACTACAACTGAGTGTTAACTGTACCTCTGAGCTTACTGGCAGCCAAGGAAAAAAGGTTTTATGGTTGGTTTTGGATCAAAGGGAAAACATTTAACTTCACCTGAAAAGATGAGTTTTCTATTTCTCATAAAACCTGTGAAAATTTGTATGTGAAGTCTTAAAGTAAATTTTTATGGAAACAATGTATATTCAAGAAACTAAATTGTTAGTTTCTTTGACAATTATTTGTCAGAAGACTTTGATGCATTTTGCAAATGGACAAGTCTTAAGTAACTCCTGGAAGGACATAGAGGATGTTTATGGATTTAGTCATTTATTCATCCCACAAACATTTTTAAGTAACTAAAATGTGTGAGGTGTAAGGTGTTAAGATCTAGGTGCAATCCCTGTCCTCAACGAACTTTTTGATTGGTGAAAATACAGTTCATAAGGTAGACATTGTAATGAAACATGGAATTACAGTAACAAAAAGAATGAACAAGGCATTTAGCAACACAGAACCTCGCTCAGGCCATAGCGCTAGGATGTTATTTAAGGTAAGATTCAATAGGAGATAAAATTACACAGTCCAGTTGCATTTTGTCCCAGTAGCTGGCAGGACTATTATCATGTACTATTTTTCTTTCTGTGCCTAACTTATTTCACTAGCATAATGTTCTCCAGTTCCTTCTATGTTGTCATCAATTACAGATTGCCTTCATTTTTATGGCTGAATAATATTCCCGTGTGTACATGTACCACATTTTCTTTATCCTCCATCTGTTAATGGTCACTTAGGTTGAATCCATAACTTGGCTATTGTAAATAGAGCTGAAATTAATTTTTTAAAATTACATTTCTGGCTTCTTTGGAAATAGGGAAATCTGAACCATATAGCAACAATTTGCTTCACGATTTGGTCATCTAAGTTTTGGAAAGCACTACCCTGGACGGTCTCCCACAATAACCAGTTGACTTGTGGTGTGTTTGTGGAGCAGGTTCACATAATTGATATGTTCTCTATGAGCTCCAAGTGTTAACACTCTTGTTTCCCAAAAGTAACTTATGTTGATAGATCAGAAACATTCAATTCAAGTTGCATGGTTATCATTCTGTTGCAAAAATGAAAGACTAGGCTTTTATTGTTACCTGAGTGTAATGCTAAGCTACTGTTAACCAAAGTGAGTTCAGAGGTACCTGAAAAATATGCATGCATTATTTTTCTCTCAAAAGAAGAGGATCAATCTGTTCCAACAACTATTATGTTGGTGCAAAAGTAATTGCGGTTTTTGCCATTTCTTTCAGTGGCAAACCTGCTATTACTTTTGCACCAACCTTAATAAATGAACAAGTACTTCAAATTCCAGAGCTAGGCAACACCTGGCATGGCAAGTTACATAAAGTGTAGTCATGACAAAAACCACCATTTACGGAGCATATGTAGTGCATCAGGCATTGCATTTCATGCTTTAGCTACATTTCCTTATTTAATCTCCACAATAAACATATGTGGCCTAAGTTATTACTGTCACTCGACCAACAAAGAACCCGAGGCTCCGGCAGAGATTTGGCAACTTGCCTGAGGTTTCCAAACTGGTCAACGGGCAAAGCTGGAATTCAAATCTAAGTCTGTCCGACACCAGAATCTGAGTTCTCAATTACTGGACTATTCCATTTCCAAAATCAAAGGTCTCAACACAAAACTACACTACACACAAACAAACTATACACGTACATATGCATACACTCATCTACTGTTGACCCTTGAATAATATGAGGCTTAGGGACACTGCTTCCCGGTTCCCACAGTGAAAAATGCCAGTCTAACTTTTGGCTTCCCCATAAACTTAACTACTAATTGCCTAATATTGACCAGAAATCTTACTCATACCATAAAATAGTCGATTAACACATATTTTGTATGTTATATGTATTACATTCTGTATTCCCATAAGAAAGTAAGCTAGAGAAAAGAAAATGTTATTAAGCAAATTATAAGGAAAATATATTTACCATTCACTAAGTGGAAGTGGATTATCATAAAGGTCTTCAACCTCATCATCTTCACGTTGAGTCGGGAGAGGAGGGGTGAGAGAAGGGGTTCATCTTGCTGTCTCAGGGGTGGCACAGGTGGAAGAAAATCCATGTCTAAGTGGACCTCTGCAGTTCAAACCCATTTTGCTCAAGCATAAACTGTATATACATACTACACACACACACACACACACACACATACACATACACACACAATAGATACTATGTGCCCAATATTTTAACAATTATGACAAACGCATATTGTGTGAAATCTTTTTTAGAGCTGTGTTTGATGAGATACTGTGAACTAAGTGGATTTACTGGATTTTAGCTACAAAGAGCTTGACAATCTATAGGACCATCATAATGGGAAAAGTTCAAATTGTTTAGAAGACAATATTGAGAAAGCTGATTCATTGTATTGAGAATAATGAAAATGCCTATAGAAATGCAGATTAAAATAACAATGATACACTTAACAGATATTCTATTGGCAATACTAGAAAGCTGGAAAAAGCCAAGTGTTGGTAAATATGTGGAAATACAGCAGCGGTTCTCAGCCTTATTTGCATATTAGAATCTCCCAGGGAACTGTAAATAATACTGCTGTGTCTATTCTGCTCCCAGAAAGTCTGGCTTAATGAGCCTGGCTTATAGCCTAGGTGACTGGATTTTTAAAATCTCCCCAAGTGAGCCTAACATACAGCCAGGCTTTAGCACCACCAAGATAGAAAAGCTCTCATGGTTACCAGAGCCCTTGTAGCCATTCTTAAGAACAACTGCTGTACTGGAATTATATTTATGTATATCACGTGATCCAACAATCTTGATCCTGAAGATACATCCCAGAGAAATTCTCACGATGGTCCCAAAAATACATGTATTTTCAAGGATGTTCATCCTATTGTTATTCATATAATAGGACTGCAGACAATCTGTTTGTCCATCAAGGGGTGAATAAATGACCAGGCAGGAGACTGGATACAAGAGCCTGGCATATAGGGGAGAAGTCTGGGTATGAGTTAGAGGGTCACCAACCTATAGATGACATTTTAAGTCACAAGACCTAATGAGATCACTTAGAATGTAGATGGGTAGATGAGGCAAAGGCCAAACCTTAGATACTCCTATATTTAGGGATATGGTATAGAAAGAAGGAGCCAGCAGAGGAGATGAAGGTGGAGTGGCTGGTGAAGAGGAGGAAGACACGTAGAAATGTGGTGTCAGGAGAACCCTGAGAAGCAAGGAGTGGTCATCCATGTCACCTGATGCTGAGAAGTCAAGCAAACTCTGACTCTGATGAGAAATAGTTTTTGGCGATGTTGATAAGAGCTGTTTCAGTTTCTTGGTGGGGACAAGGGCCAATTAAAATAGATTTTTGAAGAGAATGGGAGGTAGGGAAGAGAAAGGAGTGAGTGTAGTGAGTGTTTTTGGGGAATTTTATATGAGCATAAAAGAAAAGTGGGATGATATCCAAAAATCTAGAGGGAGATGTGGGGCAGGGTGAGTGTTGCTTTAAAGGATGGTTACTATGAAGATGTGGCTGACCGTCCTGGGGAAGGATCTAGTAAAGATGATTTGATTGATATTGCAGTAGAAAAAGGAAGCAAGGTCATGGGGGCGGTGCAAGGAGATGGATTCCAGGCACACATTTAGGGCAGGGAACCTGGCAGAAGATGCAAGTCTGTTGGTGGAAGTGGGGATGAGAAATGTTTGTTTCTTTTTTTCCGTAAGTATGAAATACAGCCATCAGCTGAAAATGAGAGGTGTAGGAGATGTTGGAGATTGGATAAGAGAAGACGTTGTGAAACAGTCACTTGATTTACAAGAGAACTGTTGTTGTCGGCTGGATCATTGCTGTTGTGACTGACGTCAGTTTAGATGCTATTTTCTTAAGAAATATCTTAGCTGCCCTAATAGTCAGAACGTCCCCTATTCAAGCCCTTAAACATCCTGTTGTCATGGATGTTTATTAGCCTCTGTGTTCTTTCTTATCACTTCCTATGACAGAGTTTGGGTTTAGAGTTAGAAACCCAGTGCCTGGCACAATGTTCTCCACATATATTTAATTGGTAAATGAATTGTTGTTCATGTATGGAAAGATTATGTGTCAACAGAGTGATACCTATTTTAAAGCATACAGGATTATTTGCAGTGAAGTCTGAAAGTGTTCTCTTGGGGATGCAAGTAAATCAAGGCTAAGTATTTAATAATCAACAATACTACCATCTTGATTCAAGATTTAAGTATCATTCCTCCTAGAATTATCCCACATATTGTTTTCAAATAAGTGTAGCAATAATTGCACATAAACAGACACATACCGTTAAAATTCAGAAAGCTAGTATTGGGGAAATGACTCACAAGGATGCAATCTTCCCAGTCCAAATTTTGTAGGATAAAATCTCAGCAAAACCGATGCCTCTTAGCATTTTAAGTCAATGAGATCATATTGAGAGTGAAATATATTACCTCGTCCTAAACCTCTATGGGCTCCATATACTCTTGATTTAGACTGCAATTTTTTCCAATAAGCTATATCCGGATTTGGAGGAATAAATTTTCATTATATGTACCAGCTAATCCTTTAATAACTGAAACCAGTGTGGGTAGCTGACACTTAGATGCCCTCAAAATTACTTTGCTCAAATGTTGGCTGTAAAACTATGTAGCTCTATGCATGAGATACACAGGAAAAAATGTTTTTACAAACCTGGATCTGTCATAAACAGTATCTTCAGGCTCTACTCTCTTCACAGCAGAGATAATTTTTTAGCTATTGAAAAATATTCCAAATCACTTTCTAGGTAAAGAAGATACAATAAATAAAACATTTGTCTTTTGGGGCTTAGAATCATGTGATTATAACTAAAAAGGCCCGACTTCTTTGAGTTAAAACATGGTTGTCTTCCCTTCCTTCCTCTCTTCCTCCTTCAATCTTTCCCTGTCTGCCTCCCTCCCTCTCTTCTTTCCTTCATTTCTCCTTTCCTTCCTTTCTCTGTCCCTCCCTCTCTTTCTTGCTCTCTTTCCCTAACCTCTCTTCCTCTCCTCTTTTCTTCCTTAGTATCTTTATTTATTTATTTTAATTTTGTGTGTGTGTGTGTGTGTGTAGTTTTGTTTGTTTGTTTGTTTTTGTTTTTGTTTTTGTGATGCAGTCTCGCTCTGTCTCCCAGGCTAGAGTGCGGTGGAGTTATCTTGGTTCACTGCAACCTTCACCTCCCCGGTTAAAGCGATTCTGACGCCTGAGCCTCCCAGGTAGCTGGGATTACAGGCTGCTGCACCACGCCTGGCTAATTTTTGTATTTTGGTAGAACTATGTTGGCCAGGCTAGTCTCCAACTCCTGACCTCAAGTGATCCGCCCTCCTCGGCCTCCCAAAGCATTGGGATTACAGGTGTGAGCCACCGTACCTGGCCTTATTATCTTTCTTTTAAACAACTATGTATCAAGGGTCTACTCTGCACCAGGAACTGGGGATATAAAAACAAAAAAGGGGCCGGGCGCGGTGGCTCACGCCTGTAATCCCAGCACTTTGGGAGGCCGAGGCGGGCGGATCATGAGGTCAGGAGATCGAGACCATCCTGGCTAACACAGTGAAACCCCATCTCTACTAAAAATAAAAAAAATTAGCCAGGCAAGGTGGCGGGCACCTGTAGTCCCAGCTACTCGGGAGGCTGAGGCAGGAGAATGGTGTGAACCCAGGAGGCGGAGCTTGCAGTGAGCCGGGATTGGGCCACTGTATTCCAGCCTGGGCGACAGAGCGAGACTCTATCTCAAAAATAAAAATAACAATAATAATAAAGGACTTGATGGTTACATATTGTATGCAGGTAACAAAATATCACATGTACCCCGTAAATATGTACAATATTACGTATCAAAAAAATTACAAAAATAAATGAAAGGCACTGCAGTGGGAGCAAAATTACACGAATGAACAAAACACTGAGTGATACGTGCCAAAAGAGAGAAATAAAGTTTCTCTAAGAGAACAACAGGTTAAGGAATTCATGTTTTTGAGAATAAAGACCAAGAGCTTAGTAGTACGTCAGAAAAGTCTTTAAGGAGAGAGTAACATTTGAGTCAGACTAGTTGATAGGTAAACTAGATTACGAAAGTTGGTTTAAAGAATTTCAAGGAAAATTTTCATGGATACAGTTGTGTTGTTTATTTTCCAAATATGTGAAGTTTTTGAAGATATTTTATCATTATCAATTTCTAATTTAATTCTATTATGGTTAGAGATCTTGAAATGTATTAAAACTTGCTTTACAGTCCAGCATATGGTCTATCTTGGTGAAAGTACATGTTCACCTGTAAATAAAGTGTAGCATGAAGTTGTTGGATGTATTGTACTGTAAAAGTCAATTAATTCATTGTGGTTCGTAGTGACTTTCAGATCTTCTGAAATTTTTTTCTCAATTGTCAATTACCTAGAGAGGTGGTGTTTAAAATCTCCCTCCATGACTGTTGATGTTTCTTCTTGTTCCTTTAGTTCTGTCAACTTTTACTTTATATATTTTGAAGCTCTGTTATTAAACACATATACTTATGATTGTTTTGTCTTCCTTATGAATCATTTTGAAATGTCTTTTATCTGTTTTTAAATATCTCTCTTATCTTTGATAACAATTTTTGTCATGAAGTGTACTTTATCTCATATTAATATGTCCATGGCATCCTCTTCACAATGATTCCATAGTGTATGTTTTTCACCCTTTTACTATCAACCTGTTTCTGTCTTTATATTTAAAGTACTTTTGCTGCAAATGAAAGGATTGTATTCTTTTGTTATGGCTGAATAGTATTTCATTGTGTGTATATGTCAAAGTTTCTTTATCTATTCAACTGTTGTTGGACACCTAGATTGATTCCATATCTTGGCTATTGTGAACAGTGCCACAATAAACATGGGGTGAAGATGACTCTTCAACACGCTGATGTCCTTTTTTTGGGGAAAAATTCCTAGTAGTGGAATTGCTGGATCATATAGTAGTTCTATTTGTAGATTTTTGAAGAACCTCCATACTGTTGTCCACAGTGGCACTACTAGTTTACATCCCCAACAACAGCCTTTATTGTGCTGGGGCACTTTCCTTCTATATCCAATTTATTAAGATTTGTTATAAAGGAATATTAAATTTTGTCAAATGCTTTTTCTGTGCCTATTGATATGATCATTTGGTTTTTGTCCTTCGTTCTGTTAATGTATTATGTCTATTGACATGCCTGTGCTGAATCATTCTTGTATTCCTGGGATAAATCCCATTCAATCCTAGTATATTAACTTTTTGACTGCTGTTGAATTTGGTTTGCTAGTATTTTGTTGAGGATTTGTGTATCTATATTCATCAGGAATATTTGCTTATAGTTTCCTTTTTGTGTTGTGTGCTTGTCTGGTTTTGGTATCAGTGTTACTCTGGCCCTGTAAAATGAGTTTGAAAACATTCCTTTGACTTCAATTTTTGGAATATTCTGAGAAGAATTGGTATTAATTCCTTTTTAAAGGTTTGGTAGAATTCGGTGGTGAAGCCATTGGTCCCGAATTTTCCTTTGTTGGGAGACATTGTATTAATGATTTAATCTAGTGACTTGTTATTAGTCTGGTTAGGTTTTATGTTTCTTTCTGATTCAATCTTAGTGGGTTGTATTTCTCCAGAAATTCATATATTTTCTCCAGGTTTTTCAAAGTTACTGTTGTATAGTTGTTCATAATAGTCTCTAATAAACTTTTGTGTTTCTGCGGTATCTGTTGTGATGTCTGCTTTATTATTTCTCATTTTATTTATTTGGTCTTGGAAATGCATAAATTCATTTATTCCCTGTCACTATCCTTTTTGTTAGGTTGGCACGTTTATTACATTATGCATAAATATCATATTTCAATGCTATAGTTTTTAAGTAAGTCATATATTTTAAAGAGATTAAGAGGAAAAGTTGTAATTAACATTTACTTATAGGTTTATCGTTTCTAGCACTCTTCATTTTTCCCTCCAAATATAATTTTCCTTCTCTTCACTTCAGACTGAGTCACTTTATTTTCCATTTGTTTGTAGTTCAGGCTGTCACTGATGAATTCTCCTAATCCTAATTTATCTTAAAATGTCTTTATTTTTCTTTCATTCATAAAGGACTTTTTGGGGCATACAATTTTGGGTTGACAGCCTCTCCTCTACTTGCCCCAGCATTGTGGATCTAAAGTGGTATTTCTCTATGGCTTTAGTTTGTGTTTTCCTAGTAACAAATGATGTTGAGCATCTTTTTTGTTTAAATTTCTATTCCAAATTTTTAATTTTTACCCATTTTAAGTTGGGTTGTCTTATTATTGAAGTGTAAGAGTTATTGATATATTCTGGATACAAGTCTCTTCTCAGATACATAAGTTGCAAATATTTCTCCCAATCTGTGGCTTTCTTTTCTTTCTTCATAGTACTTTTTAAAGAGCAAAAGTTTTTTTATTTTTATTTTTATTTTACTTTAAGTTCCTGGATACAAGTGCAGAATGTGCAGGTTTGTTACATAGGTATACCTGTACCATAGTGGTTTGCTGCACCTATCAACCCATCATCTAGGTTTTAAGCCCCGCATGCATTGGCTATTTCTCCTAATGCTCTCCTTCCCCTCTCTCCCCACATCCTGACTGGCCCTGCTGTGTATTGTTCCCCTCCCTGTGTCCCTGTGTTCTCATTGTTCAATGAGAGTGAGTTGAACTCTCTCTCTTATGAGTGAGAACATGTGGTGTTTGGTTTTCTGTTCCGATGTTAGTTTCCTGAGGATGATCGCTTCCAGCTTATCCATGTCCCTGCAAAGGACATGATCTCATTTCTTTTTATGGTTGCATAGTATTCCATGGAGTATATGTACCAAATTTTCTTTATCCAGTTTATCATTGATGGGCATTTGGGTTGGTTCCAAGTCTTTGCTATTGTAAATAGCACTGCAATAAAGATATGTGGCCTGTGTCTTTATGGTAGAATGATTTATATTTCTTTGGGTATATACCCAGTAATGAGATTGCTGGGTCAAATTGTATTTCTGGTTCTAGATCTTTGAGAAATAACCACACTGTCTTCCACTAATTTACATTCTCACAAACAATGTAAAAGCCTTCCTATTTCTCCATAGCTTCACCAGTATCTGTTGTTTCTTGACTTTTTAATAATCACCATACTGACTGGCATGAGATGGTATCTCCATACGATTTTGATTTGCATTTACCTAATGATCAGTGATTTTGAGCTTTTTTATGTTTGTTGGCTGCATAAATGTCTTCCTTTGAGAAGTATCTGTTCATATCCTTTGCCCACTTTTTGATGGCATTGTTTGTTTTTTCTTGTAAATTTGTTTAAGTTCCTTGTAGATTCTGGATATTAGACCTTTGTCAGATGGGTAGATTGCAAAAATTTTTCTCCCATTCTATATGTTGTCTGTTCTCTGACCATAGTTTTTTTTTGCTGTGCAGAAGCTCTTTAGTTTAATTAGATCTCATTTGTCAATTTTGGTTCTGTTGCAATTGCTTTTGGCATTTTCGTCATGAAGTATTTGCCAAGGCCTATGTCCTGAATGGTTCTGCCTAGGTTTTATTCTAGGGTTTTTCTGGTTTTGGGTTTTATATTTAAGTGTTTAATCCATCTTGAGTCAATTTTTGTATAAGGTGTAAGGAAGGGGTCCAGTTTCTGTTTTCTACATACGGCTAGCCAGTTTTCCCAGCACCAATTATTAAATAGGGAATCCTTTCCCCATTGCTTGTTTTTGTCAGGTTTGCCGAAGATCAGATGGTTGCAGATGTGTGGTGTTATTTCTGAGGTCTCTGTTGTGTTCCATTGATCTATGTGTCTGTTTTGGTAGTAGTACCATGCTGTTTTGCTTACTGTGGCCTTGTAATATAGTTTGAAGTCAGGTAGTGTGGTGCCTCCAGCTTTGTTCTTTTTGCTTAGCATTTTCTTGGCTATACAGGCTATTTTTTGGTTCCATATGAAATTTGAAGTAGTTTTTTCTAGTTCTATGAAGAATGTCAATGGTAGTTTGATGGGAATAGCATTGAATCTACAAATTACTTTGGACAGTATTGCCATTTTCATGATGTCAATTCTTCCTATCCATGAGGATAGAATGTTTTCCATTTGTTTGTATCCTGTTTTATTTCCTTGAGCAGTGGTTTGTAGTTCTCCTTGAAGATGTCCTTCACATCCCTCGTCAGCTGTATTCCTATGTATTTTACTCTCTTTGTAGCAATTGTGAATGGAAGTCCATTCATGATTTGACTCTCTGCTTGTCTTATTGTTGCTGTATAGAAATGCTGGTGATTTAAAAAATGCAAAAGTTTTAATGTGTGATTTAGCAATAGTTTTCTTTTATTGGTTGCAATTTGGGTGTCATATCTAAGATATTTTGCCTAACTCTAGGTTATGAAGATTTACCCTCTTTTTTTCCTAAGAGTCTGAGTTCTCATATTTAGTTATATGATCCATTTAATTTAATTTGTGTGTAATGCATTAGGTAAGGCTCTAAAATTTTTTTTTGTTTGCATGCATATACATATCCAATTGTCTCAGTATAATTTGTTGAAAAGACTATCCTTTCTTCATTGAATTGCCTTGGTATATTTGTTGAAAGTCAATTGACCATAAAAGTAAGGGTTTATTCCTGAACACTAAATTCTATTCCATTGGCGTAGATGTTCATTCTCATGTCAGTAATACACTCTTTTGATTATTTTAACTTTTTAGTAAGTCTTGAAATCAGGAACAGACTTAAAGTCCTCCAAATTTGTTCTTTTTTTGGTTCTTTAAAAAAAAAAAAAAGCTTCTATTCCTCTCCTGGTATTTCCTATTTGTTTATCATGATTGTATTTTTCTTTATGTTCTTGAGCATAATTATATTAGCTGCTTTAAAACTCTTGTCTGCTAATTCCAGCATCTCCATGTTGGTCTACATGATTTCCTTTTCTCTTGTGTATAAGTCCCATTTTCTGTTTCTTTGTATGTTAGCTAATTTTGAACTATAGTCTAGACTTTGTGCATGCTATATTGTAGAGACTCTGGATCCTGTTATTATTGTTCAGTTTCAAAGATTATCTTGCAATAAGTGGAGAAATAATGATGAAATTAGATGATCACTTCTTAAAATTCCTAATAAGCAATTGATTTAGATACCAATCACCAATGGATGATATATCAATTGAAACTGGATAGTTGTTTGTGTATAGCTATTTAAAAACATACAATAGATTGTTGCTAATTATAATCACTCTATAGCTCTATAGAGGACTATAACTTATTCCTTCTATCTGGCTGTGCTTTGCCTCCATTAACCAAACTTTGGCTATCTTCTCCTCCTAAAATAAAGTTTTAAAGCAAAATAATCAATAACATGAAATTTGCATAGAGAAGATTACATGATGTTAGAGTTTTTAAAAATGTTACCAAGTGTGATAATGTTCATTTTTTATAGAGAAAGGTGCTTTTTTTAAGGAGATGCAGACTGAAGAATGTAGAAGTGAAATGTCCTAATTCCTATAACCCACTTTCAAGTTTTAGGTTCAGGAAAACAGAGATTAGACATCTACATAAATAAATCATATGTGATCATGAGAATGCATGCTGAATCTAGGTGATGAGTACATACGTGCTCATCGTATTATTTCAATTTTACTATATGTTTGAAAATTTTCATAATAAAATATCAACAAAAAAATCTCTTTCAGCATTTTCCCATCCAATAGCTATCGGGTTTCTGGGTAAGAACTGATCCCAACACACTTTTGCTATTCTGTCTCCTACCAGGGCTTTGTCACTTATTTTCCCCTGGAAAGAATGCAAGACAATTTCTAGGCCAGTATCTGCCTCTATCACTCATACCTGAGAAGTAATTCTTTCTTTATTCAGGTATAACATTGGACAAAAGAAAAGAAACTGAGACCAGAGGAAAGAAGTTTCTGTTGTCTCTGAGGCCTTCCATAAGAGCGAATGATGAACTGACCTTATTTCTCAGATCTGGATGTAAACATGCCATCTTTCTGCCTGCTGCATCTGTGACCTCACCATGCCCAGCATAAGCTTATGCTGACCCCAGAGTGTGGCAGTATTATTCCAACTCAGTGGTTTGAGGAGAGCTTCCTTTGAGGGTATTCTGTCAATGATTCCATCTTTCCACTACCCAGGAAGGTCCTTCTCCACCCCCACCTCTTCATTCCTGAAATAAAAGCCATTGAATAGTTCAATCAGCTTCATTAGTTGGCTAGTGTCAAGGGCCATTACAATCTCTCCTGTGATTTGATGATATCTCTTCACTTTGTTATTTTTCAGCTCCTAATTGCACCCTATACTTTTGACATCTCTATTGGACTGATGTTAATGTCAAGTTGTTCTGATTTATGTGCTTCATTGAAATCTGGTACTGAGGCAGCTGATACATGAATTGGTTGAGGACTTTTTGAAGTGCTCTAGCTACAAGCCTTTCTTTTTGACTTCTGTAGCACCTAGAAGTAGTTTTATTTTTGAGAAAAGAATAAATGCATATGAGTTTGAAATTGCACATGATGTTAAAAGTGCATCAACTTATGTTCAAATTAGAAAGGGAAGATATTAATAATACTTAATATTATGCAATTTTTTGGAAAAATTAAAATAACTTTAAAAAACCTTTATAAAAGCAATACATGCTCATGGCCAGAAAACACACACATACACATTCCCCGAATCCAAAATACAGAAGATCAAAGAAGAAAATAAAAATTAACCACAAACACCTTCACATTCCTTAGATTTTTGCTGTACAATTTGAGAGTTTTTCTTTGTGTAAAAATATCCACTTATTCATTTTTTATTAAAAAATGCAAGAGACAATGGACATTTGATTCAAACCTGTGTTCTATATACTGTATGCCGCAGACTTGTTTTCATGCCAGTAAATATAGATATTTATAATTTTTACGGTTTTGTTACATTTCATTCATCAGTAATTAAACAATTTCATTTGTATGAACATTTATATCATTTGAAAACTTTTCCTTATCGTGTATATGAAACTATCTTGATCCCCACCTAAACCAACCACACAGTCAGTCATTTTTCTAGTCCTGCTTTGTGAGAGTCCAGCCCATTTCCTACCAAAATGATTTCTATGACAAATCCTTCAACACGTAAATTTGGGAAACACTAATAACAAAGTCAAGCAGTCTTAATTACTCATGGGATTCTTGGGGTTCTTAATACTATACTAATCCCTGTGAGTCAACAAGAGGGAGATACGGCAATCATCATTTCCCAAATCCATTTCCTCACAGAGCATGTCAAGGACTTAATGTTCCATGGAAAACAATTTTAGAAATAGTATTCTGATGCCATGTCATCCTTGTTTATATTCCTTTCTATTTGGGTGTCTCGATGCCAACTGAAGTTCAAACTTTTCTTTTATAATAGATTTATCATTTTTTAAATTACTAAATAATGAAAAAAGTTCACTTCAATTAAAGATGCGTTTATTGGGTATCTACTTTGTGCCATGTATTGTGTAAAGTAGTGGAGATAAAAAGCATTCATAAGAAACTAAATTTATATAATAGAGGAGCTCCTAGTGGAGCCTAATGATTCCTTAAGAACTTTAGTAGGTTTGGATTTGTGTCCCCATCCGTGTCTCATGTTGAAATGTAATCTCCGGTGCTGCTGAAGGGGCCTGGTGGGAGATGATTGGATCATGAGGGTGGTTTAGCACCATCCCCCTAGTGGTATTCTTGTGATAGAGTTCTCATGAGATCTGGTTGTTTAAAAGTGTGTAGTACCTTCCCACTCTCTCTCTTTCTCTGCTCCCAGCCATGTGAAGTGCCAACTCCCCTTTCACCTTCCATGATGATTCTAAGTATCCTGAGGCCTCCCCAGAAGCCTAGCAGATACCAGAATAATGTTTCCTGTACAGCCTGCAGAACCATAGGTGAATTAAACCTCTTTTCTTTCTAAATTACCCAGTCCCAGGTATTTCTTTTTTGCAATGCAAGAACAAACTAATACAGTGGACATTTAGTGTTTTGATGTCCCAGGTCTGGCCAATCAGACAGTCATAGTGTCTTGTACACAGAGACTCAAAGTCAATCAGATGTAACTGAGGCTGTTGTTGTCACTGCCGATAAAGAGGTACACACTTTTTCCTCTGTATTTGAACCTGGGAGAAGCTGGCTAAGGGCTTGCTGACAGTGATTGTGTCCCAACCCAAAGACTGAGAGTCAAGTCAAATGGACAAGCGCTGAACCAAAAGATGGAGGGTGAGCCCTGATGAGTTCAATCCAACTGGTTTTGATTCATGTGGAATTCAGTTACATGAGCCAATTTTGGTTGGGTTTTCTGTGACTTGCATCCAAGACAGTCCTCACTAATATAATACTATTTCTTTGCTTGCTAAAAATCATTCAAAATGTGTTAGGAAATTTTGTTGGCTGAGGATGAATATAATTAGGTATAAAGTCAAGTCCTTTTTGATGATTTAGAAAAATGTAGTGTGAATTCTAAAAGTTTTTTTTTAACTCAATCTTTGATCTCAGCTTGTTTTCTTACAACTGACCTATTTTTTCCTAAAAGTGGAAGCACAATGAATTACGATGAAAGGTTTTGTTTAGGTTTGATTTTAGTTGACAGAAACTTTACTGTATATAACCATCTCAGTAAATGACCAAATAACCTAGATAAGTTTAAGTAATATTTACTCATTTCTCTTAAATTGAGAAAGTATTGTTACATGATCCCACATGAGCCAGGTTTCACCAAAGCCTGAAGGTGTCCACTTCAAAAAGGGTTTACACAAGAGAAGTCTCTGATTCTGAGCTCCCCACATATTCTACATTAAACTAGAGCCCCTCAATAACCCTAACTTACTAGATTTTTATTAACCATTTATTCTATGCATCACATTTTGAGGGTCCTTCTGAATGAGAACCCATTTCCCCCTGTCAACTCTGCCAAATTTCCATCTGAGTAGTTGACTGTATTTTTAATCTCATTTGTGGTGTGAGTTTTTCCGCCTCCCTGCTGAAGGCTGAAACCCTCAGGCTTTATCTCCCAAGTTCTAACTCAGTATCTCTAGCGCCAACGTACCATTTGTCCATTGAAGCCTGGAGTGGTCTTTTGCAGGCAGATTGGTGTAGAAAGTTTTCAATAATAAATAATGATAAGTTGTGCTATTTGTCATCTCAAGTGAAACTGCCCTGCAAGTTTTAATTGTATTATTCAAATAACTGGAATAAATACATAATTACATGATCTAACTCTATAATACTAGCTGGATAGGTCACATCTTTCTAGATACGACAAACAGGTGGGACTGCACTTCCTGGTGACTATCAATGACTTCCCCTGGAATGTGCCAGGAGAGGGTCTCAATGCCAAGTGTATTTTTCTGAGACAGGGTCTCATTCTGTCACCCAGGCTGGAGTCCTGTGGTGTGATCATGGCTCACTGTAGCCTTAACCTCCCGGGCTCAGATGATCCTCCTACCTCCACCTCCCCAGTAGCTGGGACTACAGGCGCTCGCCACCATGTCTGGCTAATTTTTTTGTAGAGACAGGGTTTTTCTATGTTGTCTAGGCTGGTCTTGAACTCCTGGCCTCAAGCAATCTGCCCACCTCAGCCTCTCAAAGTGCTGGGATTACAGACATGAGCCACCATACCCAGAGCAAAGTGTATTTTTCTTTATACTTAGTGGGCTATTCCTCGAAGGCAGAATTTCCCAAGGTACACTGTATGTGATATTAGCTTTTGGTCTGGTCAAGAGTGAAAAGGAATAATAATACCTATAAAATAGGGACAAAGTATAACCTGTAATAAAAGAATGACGGCAGAGCAAATGGAATAAAGAAATACAAAAGGAGGTACTCAGGAGCCACTTAAGAAATTTTAACAATAACTTTTCTTCCTTTGAGAAATTTGACAATACACAAATTTAGCCTTGGCTTTATTATTCCTTGCAAGTTGTATTTTTAGGACAGTGTTAGACGCAGTGTAACTTCAAAAGCAGAGATTGTAGAAACACAATTCTTATCAAGATTAATCAGCTAACTTTTCCAACAATGTTGTCCCTGTTTCCATTTTATAAACATAAAACGTTTGACCTTGTATAAGCAGTCTGAAATTCTTTTAAAAACTGAGTATAAATAAATTTCATAAATGTGACACTAGTGTATTTTGTTTTAAAAAACAAATATTAAAGAAATATTACACATTACAACATCACCAATTAACACTTTAATTTACTCATCTGCAATTTCCAAGACATTATTTATTGAAAATTAATAGGCTGACAAAAAGCAGAACTAATGCACAGCAGGCACAACCAGTGACAAATCTGAATGAATACTGATCAATCCAATTAATACCTGGGAAACTAAAATTAAATTAGTAAAATGCCTACTTGAGCTGGTTTATATAAGTTGGATAAGGTTATTTGGAATTCATCAGTATCTGTTTTTCTTACAAATCATGAGCTTATTTTTAGTGTCTGTCCTTAGGCCACTGAAGAGATGGAAGTGGCCGTGTGAATTGCAAAGCATGCATTGAATGTATGCATGGGCAAGCGATTAGGAGAAACTGTCTCATTTTAGAAGGAAAGCACGTGAAGTGCTTGTCATACTTCATGAGACTTTGTACCTAGAATGGTAGAAGATGCTGGTATTAGAATTTGACTGGAATAATTTCAAGTCATATGCTTGATTGGCTCTAATTCGATGAGTCTGATCTATCATTTAGTTTCCTTGGACTTGAGATAAATGACTTACGGTGTATCGGAAGGTTTTGGCCATGGTTGTGCTTCCAAACGTAAATAACACTGCATGGAAGCTTTTCTTGAAGTCTGATTTTATACCACTTCATTCCTAAGCATTAACTAGATCTCTCTTACCCTTATGCTTAAGGCCTCCTTCTTCTGGGTTATGGATGATAAGACATATCACAATGGGAGGCCTGCTAGCTTCTGATCAGTTACTAAGAAAATTGATGTGTTTTAGTAGAAGGAGCATGGAGTTTCTTTCTCTTTGACTTAATTCAGACTGGGCACCTCTCAGTCCTCTTTCTGACAAGGCTCTAATCTTGGGCTCTGCCCTTGGCCCAGTTATTCCAGTTTTAGCAAGAATCCTGCTGAGTCAGCTTAGCAAAAATCCCCCACCCTCGGTCTGACCACCCTTGATACCGAATCACCCTGGCCTGCCTTCAGCAAAGATCCTGTGAGGTCACTTGAGCAATCGCCCTTCCTCTTAGTAATTTTCCATCCTCCGATACACTACCCTGCTCCTTGGCTATAAATCCCTAGTTTTCCTTATTGTTTTTGGACCTGAGCCCAGCATCTCTCTCTTACTCTAATAGAAAGCCCCATTGTGGTAGTCCTTCTTGGATAAAGTCTTCCTTACCATCTTTAATAAGTGTCACCAATAATTTTTCCTTTAACAAAAACAAGGCATATTTCCATGGAGAGGCTGCCAGCTTCTGATTAGTTACTGAGAAAATCAGCGTGTTTTAGTAAAAGAACATAAAGTTTGTGATTGTAAGAACTGAACGTACAAACTTTTCAATTAGGCAAGTCACTTAACTAGAGCTTCGGGTTTCTTGTGCATAGATTTGGGCTAATGGTAACATTCTTCCAGGTTTTGTAAGGATTAAAGTAAGTCATGCATGTAAAATTTCTTTGTGAACTGGGAAGTAAGTCATACATTTTTGTTACTGTTAGTTAAAGCACTTTAACTTGTTTATCACTCATAGACATTTACATGTCACATACTTCAAGATAAAATAAGTTGCTTAAAGTCGACTAACGCAATACCCAAATTAAATTTAAACGTAACCCTCAATATTTCAAATACTTGAATACATTATTGAATTATATGTTATAGAAGCAAGAAAAAGAAACAACATATTGGTGAAATGTGAGATGCAGGTTTAGAGTTTGTTTCTCTTTTTTTTTTTTTTTGAGATGGAGTCTCACTCTGTCGTCTGGGCTGGAGTACAGTGGTGCGATCTTGGTTCACTGCAACCTCTGCCTCCTGGGTTCAAGAAATTCTCCTGTATCAGCCTCCTGAGTAGCTGGGATTACAGGCACACACCATGATGCTCAGTTAATTTTTGTATTTTTAGTAGAGACGGGGTTTCACCATATTGGTCAGGCTGGTCTTTAACTCCTGACCTCAGGTGATCCACTCACTTCAGCCTCTCAAAGTGCTGGGATTACAGGCATGAGCCACCGCGCCCGGCCTAGAGTTTGTTCTTACATCTTAACAAAATAGTTGCTAAATCCAGGAAGGCCTGAGGAGAGGAGTTATCTCACTGTGAGCACCTTTTTTGGAAAAGGCACAAAATGCTCAGAATTTATATAGTTTTATAAAAGCTTAATGATTTAAAACTTTGCCATAGTTGATAAACAGCCATATTTAGAGACTACTCCTCTGGCATTAAACCTATTTCCTTTTCCTACCCCCTGCAAAAGAAGATATTTAGTGGTTTTTAAGAGGTTTCCCTGGTTGAAATATTCCATACAATACTTGCTTAATGAGCTGATTAACAACTGTTACTGAGAATTAATGAATCAAATCACAGTGGTAATCACGATATTGCAAATCACTGTGTTGTATTAGGTCATGATGGAGCCATACATTTTACAGTGATGACTGTTTCATACAATGAAGGCATCTGAACAGATTGTATCTCAGGTCTCATTGAAAGAATTTGACAATATTTGGGATATAGGAAAGCTTTTTGGAATTCCCTAAGCAGGAGGCAACAAAAGATTCTATTAGTCGAATATTATTCCATTATGCCTACAGAGCATTTTGATTTAAGTAATTATTCAGAGTGCTTTCGAAATCTATGTGAGTTTTATGTATTTGTCATAATCCAAACGTATAGAAATCTTGCCATCTAATTAGACATCTGCTTTAACATGATTTGCAGCAGAATGGCGAATAACACATAAATGGCTACTGCAAGGGGATTTCAGTTTTCAGAATTGGCTGTACTGCCAGATAGCTCTCAGTTCAGAATATTTTTAAAAATCAATTTTTGCATTTAAGATAGTTCTTGAACTTTTAGTCTTGAGTTTCGAATTCTGTTAGAGAGTGCTCTAATAATGATCAGTTATCTCAATAAAACTGTTATAAAAATGAATTGATGATTATGATTCTGTTATATAAGCAGCAAATAATGTGTTGCCCTATGCTAATATTGAAATTATAGGTATAACTATATTTCATATAGTATACATAAAGGTATAACTATATAATTGATCTGGTGTAGTAGATTTTTAAAATATATAGTTAAAAAAATTACTCATTAGCCTTACTAAGTTTCAACATTTTTCTTTTGCTATATAACTTCATGGTTCAAGCATTTAAGAAGGTAATTCAAAATGATTTATTGGTTTCATGTGGGAAAAATGGCTGATTGAATTAAAATATTTTTCCTTAATTAATGTACGCAAACCAGGTATGCAAATTCAGAGTATCTTAAGCAAATTTAACATTTATAATTTATTCTAATAAACAAATACTGTTATATAATAAAAACTGCACAGAACGCTGGATCTCAACTTGAATTTACTGGGAAAGACCCAAGTACAAAAAAGTTTTCCAATTGAAGGTCAATTCATTTTAGTGTCTAAAATTCTTATCTGCACAGATTTTTAAACAACTATACTTTTTATATAGATACAGACATTACAGGAATGTGTTCAGTATTATTTGATTAATTTATTGTGAATATGTGTCAGTTTTTCTTCATCTTTACTCAACACAAATTAACTTAGCCACTCACTGCCGTCTAAACAGACTATGCATATCTTTTCCAGGGAGCAGAGTGTAGAAGATGGGTAGAGATTATGGAGCCACATTACTTGAATTCAAATGCCAGTTCTACCATTTACTTACTGTGTGACCCAGGGCACGTTACTGAATTTCTCTATGCCTCAGTTTCTTCACCTACAAAGAATTAGACTTTTTCTCAATGAGATTTACGTAGAGACAATGAGCCAATGTAGATTTACTGTTTGAAAATACTCAATGTTAAATAAGTGTTCAATAAAAGCTAGTTGTAACAAAAGGAATGCGAAGCTAGTATACGGCAATATTATGCCTATCACATTGTTTCTAATTCTTACAAGAATGCTGTAAAGTAGGAAGTATCCCATTTGACAGGTGTAGAAACTGAGTTTCAGAAAGAGTAATAATTTGTTCATAGTCACTCACTGTCACAGGTTCTAGAAGTCAGAGCAGGGATTCAAAGCAAGGTGAGTTCAAAGCTTCTTCACTTTCCTCCAGTGGTTTTGAACTCTGGCTGCGTATTAGAATCATCTGGAGAGATTTTAAAAGCAACTGATGCAAACTTATGGTTTCAGCTCCAACATGGAAAGAGCTTGGATAATACCACTCCAATCTTAACAACAAGAAAAATCTGAATAAACCAAAAGTCAATGACTTTCTTGAGGTTACAGGGCAAACCACCACCCTGAAATCTGGAGAGAGAGGCCAATCCAGTGAGTTGCAGCTAAGATCCACTTACCTAAAGCAGAAGCACTTGGAGCCCATAAACTGGCAGGAATGCTGCTCTGATTTGAATGTGTCCCACAGAGTTTTTGTGTTGAAAACTCACTACCCAATGCCACAGTGTTAAGAGGCAGGACCTTTAAAAGGTGATTAAATCGTGAGGGCTCTGCCCTCAAGAATGAATTAATGTCAATGTCTTGGGAATGGATTCACTATCATGACAGTGGGCTTATTATAAAAGTGAGTTCAGCCCTCTCTTGTCTTTCTCTCTGTCTTACACACCCTCTTGCCCATATGCCTTCCACTATGAATAATGCAACAAGAAGGCTCCCATGAGATGTGGACCCCCTTGACCTTGAACTTCTCAGCCTCCAGAACTGTAAGAAATACATCTGTTTCTTGTAAGTTACCCAGACTTAGGTATTCTATTATAGTAGCACAAATGGACTGAGACAAATGCTTCAATAGTGATTTTGATGGATTGCTGGTGTGAGAGTGAGATGCTCCTGGGGCTGCAGTTTTGGGTGGGAGACTTTCACAAATTCTTCACAAGTTTCACCAGGTGAAGAGCAGAGAAAGATTTCCTCCTTGTTCTTGCAAAGGAAGGGAAGGGTAATTATCCTGAAATGCAACTGGGGCATTCTCTGTAACAAAAACGTACTGGAGGAGGGTTTTATCAGAGCCTTATACTACTTGGAAGAAGAGCATTTCTTCCACTCCAGCCCCATTTAGCCTTCCTATCTTATCTCAAAGGGATGGAGGGTGTGGAGAACATTGTGAAGGCCACAGCCCAGAGAAACAGGGTCACTAAAAGATTGAGACTTAGTCAGAAGATTATAGAGCACCTCCCTTTCCTCGCCACATCAATAGAACGGTACTATAATCACAGTGGATTATGGCTGAAACCGGTAAAATGTGCAGATTCTCTCTGAAGAGGAATACTTAGGTTAGCCCAAAGTCAACAGGTTAGACAAAAGCAAGGACACTAATTTGAAGCCATGGCACCTATAACTACAGCAAACAACACAGCCTTAGCTCCTAGCCAGTTAACATAAAATCTCACACTAAAGGCCTATTTACCCCCATTTCTATTACTCAACAAATTGTTTATGGTTTTCAATAGAAATTACAAGGAAGCTAAAAAGCTGAAGAGATAAGGCAAATATCAGAACTAAACTCAGATATTACACAGATATTTGAAGTATCAGACAGGGAATTAAAAATAACTGTAATTAATATGAGCTCTAATGGAAAAAGGAAACAGCATGCAAGAACAGACAGATAATATAAGCAGAGAAATGGAAACTCTAAGAAAGAATCAGAATGAAATCAGAATGATTCTTTCTGTTAGTTTTTCTGGAAAAAAAACTAACAGAAATAAAGAATGCACATAATGGTGCATTTTAATGAATAAACAGTGGACAGCCCAGTGAAAGAATCAGTGAGCTTGATGACAAGGTGTAAGGTACTTGGAAATGCTTTGGTAAAGGAATAGGCTGAGGTGGATATCCAGGCCTGTATGACTCAACAAGTTTAGAGCGCAGGTGTGTAACTTCACCTGTTGTCACAGCTACGTAGCCATAACATGGGAAGGTCATCCCTTGGCCTTGAGTCACTGTTGTCTGTAAAAGGTTTAACTGTCCTGCTGATGCTGTGCATGGGGCTTGGCTTGGCTCGGCTCAACATGCCTTGACATGGCAGGCATGTTGGTGCCCAGAGAAAGAGAGCCAAAGCTGTCCACTTTGCAGATGGACAGGAGGGAAGTAGGACACAGCCCAGCTTGCTCATGCCCCAGAGAGAGGAACAGCTAAGCTGCTGGCCCTGGAGGCAGAGGAGAGTCAGCCATGCAGCTGTAGGTATGGGGATGGCAGGAGCCACAGAGCCAGAGCAAATAGCCGAGATAAAGGTAGACAGTGTAAGAAAAGCTGCTCATGAGAAAGCTAACTTGAGAAAGCTGTGTAAGAGAGCTGCTGCCGAATAAAACCATATTCACCTGCCTGTGGTCTCCCAAGTGTTCTTTCTGCCCATCCACACACTCCCCTCAGACTTCAGCATGGGCTGGATCCAGACCCCAGGGTCTGACACAGGCTAATATCGATTTCCAAAAATGAAATTTAAAGAGAAGAAAAGAGTAAAAAATCAGAACAGGCATCCAAGAACTGCAAGACAATTTCAAAAGGTATATCAGATGCATAATTGGAATCTAGAAGGAAAACAAAGAGAAAACAGGGAAAAATATTTTAAACAATAATGGTCAAGAATTTTGCAAAATTAATGACAGACACCAAACCACAGATTCGGGAAGTTAAAAGAACACAAAGCAGGATAAATAGCCTCCCCTAAAAAGCAAACAACCAATCAACCCCCACCAAACCTACATCTATATTCAATCTGCAGAAAAAACAAACAGCAAAGAGAATTTTGCCAGAAAGAAAAAATATCTTACCTATAGTGGAACAAAAATATGAATTACAGCAGACTTCTAGTCAGAAACTGTCAAAGAATGAAGAAAGTGGAGTAAAATAATCAAACTGTTGAGAGAAACAAAACATCAATTTAGAAGCCTATATCCAATGAAAATATTCTTCAAAAATGGCAGAGAAAAAAGACTTCGCTAGACAAATGAAAACTGAGAGAATGTATTGCCAGCAGAACTGCTTAGCAGAAATGTTAAAAGAAGTTAGTTATTCAGGAAGAACTATAAAGAAAGGAAGAGTGTTGGAGAAGGAATACATGAAGGTAAAATAATTTTTAAAATTTTTCTTATTCTTAATTGATTTAAAAGATAACTTTAAAGTAATTATAGTTAACAATGTATTGGATGACTGTAACATAGGTATAAGGGAAATGAATGACCAAAGTATCACAAAAGATGGGAGGGAGGAATTGGGAATGCTATTATAAGGTCCCTGCTTTGCACAGAATGTGGTATAGTGTTGTTTGGAAGTCAACTTGGATTAGTTAAAAAATACATATTATAAACTCTAGGGCAACTATTCAATAAAATTTTCAAAACTGTAATTGATATGCTACAGAGGAGATAAAATGGAATCATAAAATGCCTGATGAAAATTAGAGAAAGTCAACAAAAAGAGGAAAAAAGAATAAATGAACAGAAAAATTATAAACATGATAGATATTAATTTATCCATATCAACAATTATTTGAAATGTGAATAGTTTAACGTACCAACACAAAGAGAGACATTGTGTGATTATATAAAAAGAATAAAAAGACTCCACTTTATTTTGTCTACAAGAAACACGTTTCTCAGGCTTTATTTTCTTTGGGTGACCTGTCACGGTTTTGAGAGTACTGGTCAGCTATTTTGTAGAATGTTCGTCAATTTGGATTTGTCTGATGCTGTTCTCATGATTAGACTGGGGTATGGGTTTAGAAGACCAAAGAGGTAGTGCTATCAGAGTGAATTGAGGGCACGTTCTAGCAACATGACTTAGTGCTGTTGATGCCAACTTGAATTTCCTGCCTGGTTGTGGTGATTTCAACAAGCAGCCAGGGTGCTGCCTTGTGGATCTTACTTCCCCAAATGATTTTGATTGTCTCAAAATCACTAGATTTTTGCCTACAGCCTCCATGGGCCTATGGGCCTGTGGGCCTGTGGACTGGAATTTTAGCTCCACCCTTCCCAGACTCTCTCCTCTGGCTGTCATTAACAGGGTTACATAGCCTGAGACCCAGAATTTATCACATGTAGCTAGAAAGACATCTGTATCTGTGTCAGCATATATTTTTTCATTGTACACCTGTCATATTATAGTTCTACTACCTTATTTTTTGATATGCTGACTTAAGGACTTAACTAGTATTTTTTGCCTTGTTTCTAAAAGAACATTTTGTCCAAGTTCCAACACATTTCCAAGTTAACTTTTGAAATAGCCCCATTGTAAACTAGAAACTCTCTGTACTCACCAACCCCAAACTATACAAAGAACAGGAGGCAAATATATGACCCAATATTCAACATGAGAAAATATTCCATTGGTGAGTCGTGTGCCTCTGTGAGGTGGCTACCTACCTGATTGAGCCCCGTGACTGGGAAATGAGGAGGAAACAGAGTCCTTCAAGGACACTTTGTGGCAGTCTCAGAAGTACAGCGTAACTGTCATTAACTGGGAGGCAATCCAAGCGGACGGGCCGTGCTGGTGCCCAGCAATCACCCATAGGGTGGCTGGGTACCCACAACAGCATCACGCTGATCATGCAGCAAGAATGAAGAGCCACAAGTGACTGGGAGTGGCAACAGCCCTTAACCAAGCAACTGACAATATCCAAATCAGTATGAGGGGTGGCAGGTCACAGGCAATCTTCAGAAACCATTCCTTATCTGGGGAGAAATAACATCAGCCATTCACTGGTTTCTCTGTGTAAGAGACGACTTTACGCACCATGATTTTTTTTTTTAAAGGATAATTTAGGATCCACTGCCCCTTTCGTAGCTATGCAAGTTATAAATTACAGTGTTAGAAAACACAGCCGTTTTCATTCCCAGTGGGTCTTGTTCTTTGTGTGTACATTTATCCAATTGTCTGATTCACTTAAGTTTGTAACTATAGGGTCTTGCTCTAGGTTTTAAAAATGAATAGTTCTAAAAGGTCCAAGCAACAATCAATTCTTTAAAACCCAGATTTGCCCTGCTTGGAGTAATATAAGGATAGCCGCATGATTATCCAAAACAGCACTGATCTAGAGGCAAAAGACCTCGGTGACTCCCTATAGCAACGGGATTCTGATTTTTCTTTTTGCTTTAGTGGCGCCCAGTCAGTCAGGGAATACCTGTTCCCGGTGCTATTGATCTCCTGGGCCTTGTTCAAAAGTAAGATGATGAGTGTCTATTTTGGATGATAGGTAGATAAGGGTTATAAATTCACCTTGAGAAACAATAAAAATAGCTCGTCTGAACCTTTATTTATCTATCTCTGACAATTAGAGAAAGTTAACCTACTTTATATGACACAATCTTTTTTCCTGCTCAGGCATTAGGATGACTGATAAACCTCAAAAAATCACCAATCTTTTTTTATTATTATTAAATCTGCCTCCGTCTGTACTAAAAATCATCACTGCAAACTTCTGAGAGAAGAGGCCGTATAAGCTTTGCAACTAAGGCCCAACTTGATATTTACAATAAAGCCTCCTGCACCGTCCAAATTCCTAAACAGCTGCCACATCATCCTACTTTCCATTGGTGAATTACAAGCTAATAACACAAATTCAATCTAACATTTACAGACTGCATATAAAGAATGCCTACAAATCTGGGCTGCAATAAAGTAAGAATCTTAGTAAACACTATGAATTTGGTCATCACTTGGCCTCTCAAAATAGCCAGCTAGTTGGGTTATTTGCTGGCTTGTGGCTGCACATGTTTATTGAACATCTGTTATGTGCCAAGCACTTGCCAGAGTCTTGGAATTGTCTTAGGACATGGTCTCTCCCCTCTTCCAGGTGATTTATGGCTGATGAGACAGAATCCTGCAGGCAATTGGGGTGCTGTCTGACATATGCTTTGAAAAAGTAAGATCAGGATATTCTAGAAGCACAAGGAAAGAGCACCACTCACTATGTGTTGGTCAAGGAAGGCCTCTGGAGCCCAATGTGTCATGGGAACTAGAATCAGTTCATCAGACTTCAGGTGCCTGAAACTCAACAGGAAGAATAATTATTCCCTGGGCTTATGCCTCTAAAAAAAAATCGTAGTGAAAAAACAAACAAGGTACAGATTAGAGGGAGACCTCTCTGCTCTAATTTTCTAAGTTTTTGTGAATCTATAATTATTTCAAAATGGAAAGTTAAAAAACACAAAGTAACATAAAAAGGTAGTTCTTAAGGAGTATTCATGAAACAGCCTCTTGTCTAGGCCTGACTTCTTGGCCCTATGACCTGCAGTCCCATAATGCCTTGCTTAGAAGGCTTTGGCAGTTGGTTTAATGCTCCACTGCCACCATCTTGAAATTCTTGAGACTTTTAACAAGGAACCCCACATATGCATTTTGCACCAGACCCCACAAATTATGTAGCTGGAACTGCTATTTTCAGTAAGTTTCTTGTGTTTATTTATTTATTTTTAAAAGAAAGGGGTATTTAATTAAGAAGATTTCTTAGCAGGAGGCTTGAGGTGTGGGAGAAGAGATGAAGAAAGAACTCAGAAAAGGGAGACACTAGGTACCTAAAACACACTTTTTTTTTTTTTTTTTTAATCTTCTTCAGTTGTGTCTAGGGCTAACTCTTTTAGTGCAGAAATATTTTAAAAAGAGACTGGGAAAAACTGTATTACTTCTCATAATGATTACCTGTGACTTGTTTTTGTAATACATATTTTACCTTTATGGCTGCACAAAATATTATATGATGATTGGTTTATCAATAAGACAGAAATAACTATATTCTATTGTTCTGATCACAGTCACATGCCTCTTTTGCATATTTTGTGTGTTGTTTCTTCTTAGAGATGGAAGTGATTTTGTATGAAGAGGAGGCACATAAGGAATGGAGAATAATGATGGGAAAAGTGAAGGGATGAGGGAGAAGAGGAGGAGGAAAAGACAGAGACGGTGGGGAGACATAGAAGGAGATGAGGTCATTAGGGCAACTTCTCAGTGAGGGTGACATTCGAGCACAGACCTGAATAAGGAAGCAAATTTTAAGTCCCTGAGAATACAGCAGCAGAGAATCCAGCCTGCCTGGACATGTGAACCTGTGGGTGGATGGTGGGGAACGAGATCAGAGAAGTGTCATAAGAGACCAGAGGGAGTATGGCTTTGTTTAATTTGAGTGTTGAGACATGAGAATGTAGGTATGTATTTCTGAGTTATCAGCTCTAGTAAGATACATGCCTTCTCCCTTGAACTAGCAGGTCTTAAACCCTGGAGCCAGTAAATACTATTTTCTAAGAAAAAAAGTGTTTCTGCAGATGTGAATAAATTAAGGATCTTGAGATGAAGAGATTATCTGGGATTATTTTGGGAGACACTAAAGTCCATCACCAGTGTCCTTGTAAGAGGCAGAGGGAAGTTCTCACTCACAGAAGAGGAGAAGGCAACGTGACTCCAGAGGCAGAGCTTGCAGTGATGCAGCCACAAGCTAAGGAATGCTGATGACCCCAGAAGCCGAATGAAAAACAAACAGCTTTTTCCCTAGTGCCTCCTTAGATAGGGCAACCCTACTGACATCTTGATTTCAGTCCAATGATACTGACGTTGGACTTCTGGGCTCCAGAACAGTAAGGGAATACATTTCCGCTGCTTTAAGCCATCAAGTTTGTGGCAATTTATGACAGCAGCATACAAAACCAATGCATTAGCCCATGGATGATATTTAAGGACGTGTACAAGATAAGTTCACCAAGGGATTAAATGGAGGTGGAGGAGGGAAGGTGTCAGAAGGAGACCTCTGGGTCTCTGACACTGAGGAATGGGAAGGGAAGAACCGAGCTGTCCACAAATGACTTCTGGGTGTGCAGCACTGTATGTGTAGAGTGGGAAAATGGTAAAATAGAAGAAATTTGCCAAAACAGAGGTGACCACCAAATCCTAACTTTTCTAGGAGTTTGCCGAGTTCTTAAGAAGTACATAGACCTTTCTCATAACTTATGAATGGTAACATGTAACCAATCTCTTCTGTATGTGCTGTAATCAATATCATATATATGGTAAAGGGCAGGTGATTCTAGCTATCATCTAGGTGACACAAATGTGGTCATTATTGTGTTTGTGTTTGTAACACGTGTGTGTATGTGTAATATATTAAATAAAAAATCATTCATATCAAATTTTTTAAAAAGACAGTATAAGTAAAATGATTGATTAAATTCTGATTCTATGTCAAGAATTAATCAGAGCCTATAGAATATGTTTTAAAACACTGGGTTTCAGTCACAGCTTACAATGGGAAATAATATGATGTCATGGATTTGATAGCCTGTGCCTGTCATAGTCTGATTTATGGTTGAGCAGGCAGTAATCTCTGACAAATTTAATCTTCACCACAAAAATATGAGTCTTTTGCCTGAGTCAATGGAGACTTCCTTAAAGTTGGATGATGCATTATGTCATTTTCATTAATTTGGGTTAATATTTTCTTTGTGCAAAGCAAAATTAAATGATGAAATATGCAGTCCTTGTATGAAAGAATGTGCTCAGGAGCAAAAATACCATTAATAAAAATGGAATGAGTAGAAAGCTCTTGAAGAAAAGTCAGATTACTTCAACTGAAGTGGGGAGAATAGGGTGATGGGGGTATTGGGCATGTCCATATGAGCAAAACCGAATTTCTTCTTTAAGGTAATCAGTAACTTACGAAGCAGGAGAGCCACACAGATTTATGGTAACAAAATAATAGAATCAAAACAGAGACCCATGGGGGAATAGCCTGCTGGATCTGTGTAGCAATTTCAAGTTATTATTATTATTTTGCTTATTTTTTCCATCCCCACTTCTCTTCTTCTATTTCTTTCTCCAAGAAGATCCTGTTAGCACAGACAAATGAGGCAAGTCAATAACATCCACCCAAATAGACAGGATATATTGAGCCAATTCAAAGGTGGGTGAACAGCAGCTGTGGTCTTGCCTGTGAAATTAGCTCAGAGGTGGCTTCTGCACAGTGAAGCATCAGAACTCTTTCATTTCTACTTTCCTATAAACATTGAAAAAATGTGGATTTAGATAAAAACCTATTGGCTGAGGTTTTAGCATCTAAGTCTATGCACGTATGTATGCAAGAAAAAGGAAGACAAAAGGAGAGAAAGCCGATATTTTCCAGTCACTAAAAAATTTTTTAAAGCAGACAGCCATGAAGCGGACTGATCTTTTATTGCTTCTGAATTGAGGAAAGCTTCCTCTCTTTAAAGCTTCAGTTATGTTGCAGAGTTGCTGTTGTGGTTTTTTTTAATGATTTTGGAAGAAACTACCATAACTTAGGCAATGAACCCAAAAAGGCTGTTGGATGTATGTAACTGTGTACCATAAGCCTTTACAGTTTTATCAGTCTGACATCAGAAATTACTCAATTACAATGTTTTTAGCTTAATTTTCCAAATGCAATTAGAGTGCAAAGCTAACAGGAAATACTGGATCTAACAGGAAGAAAAACAAAACAGGTATATATAAATTATAGACTGATTCACTTGGAATTCTTTCTTTTTCAAATTTGGAGAAAAACTTCAGAGTTTTATCTGACATGGAGCCATTTATAATTCTATTGGTGGTGTTCACATTTCAGGAAAGATTTTGTTGCCTAAAAATGATGTTGTCTTATTGGTTGTGGAAAATTATTTTATGACATGGAAGTGTTCATAATAATGTTGGAGTGGGAAAAGAGATTATAAAAACAGTAGGTATTATGTAATATACGAATCCAGTTTTACTTACGTATACTTCTGTATATATATACATATATATATGACAGAAATAAAAATGTTAGCAGTAGTTACCTATGAATGTTAGAATTACAAATGATTTCCTCTTTTCTGTTTGTTTTTCCAAATGTTTTACTATGTACCTTTTATTTGGCAGTATGAAATCTAAAACACATAAACACAAATTCATTTTAAAAGAAGATAATAACTTCAAGTTCTGGCTATATATAAATACTGGAATAGGGCTTACCTACCTTTACAAAATTCTACAAAACTGAACAGCATGTATGAAACAATCATTTTCAGGTAGTCAGGTTGTGATTTTTGAAAAAATGAAAATGCGAAAGATGTGCTCAACATTGACTACAGATTTTCTTCTGGGGGTTCTTTTTAAACCCAGCACAAGAAATTGAACCCAAATCGAGAACAACGGTCTCTCTGGACAGAGGAAGTAGAGCATGGTATTGAGGTAGATGAGGTGTCTATTGAAGGCAAGTTCCTAGAGAGAAGGATGTTGTGGGGAAAGGAACCCAAGAAAATGTCATGAAATTTTTTGAGTTTTTGGCCAGATACTAAGTTGAGCATGTTGTGGAATGCTGATGTCTAGTAGGGAACAAGCGTTTGGGGCTATGAACTGAAAAAAAACCATAAAGAGTTTGGATAATGCTGACAGACAAATGCTTCCAAAAGAGTAGCCAGAGTGGAGAATGAGATCAACAAAAAGTTATAACTTAAGAGTAGGACTATGTTAGCCCTACATACGGTATACTAAAGGCCCCAAGTAAATTTCAAGAGAATAAAGCATGCCATAAAAAGACTACATTCTTTAAATGAAAACAATATAATGCAGAACTTTAAATATATAGCACCAACAATATTCCACATATTCCACATTCTTAAAATTTCTAGTTGTTTACAAAGAAGCAGAAATAAAGAAGTAAAGGAAAATAGGAAATAAACAAATAGGGAGGAAATCCCAAGCAAGAAATAAAACTCATGACAATTGAAATTTTAGCATTTCAATATACAAAATATGAAATAAAAATTGCACTGGGTGGATTTAACACCAGATTGAATACCAGTGAAGAAAGATTAATGAACTTGAAAACAGGTGTATCAGTCAGTCTAGTGAAAAGACAGAAATCAATAGAAGACTATAAAGTGTAAAATAATTCTAAAGGGTCACCTAGGACTGAGGGAAGGTAGAGAAAAAAAGGACAAATTTGAAAGGCAGAGCTTTCCTGGAAGCTGAGGTTTAGATGTTGTTGGAAAAGGTAGAGGTGCAGCCTGATCTGGATAGCAGATCAGTTTTCTGGGTTTCCTAGGCCAAAACTGGTCCACAGTCACCAAGCAACTGGGAAGCAACCATCTAGAATGCAGGTAACCCACAGCTGGTGAGAAGGTGCTTACAGTAAATCTGGCGTCTTAATCTGGAGAGCTATGGGAAATACACCTCTAGAGAATAAGTGAGCTGTAGCAGTGAGCTGATGCACAGAGGAAATTGGGATGCTTCTGCGGTTGGATGGCCTTGAGTATGCAGTATCTGCATTGAGAAGTTCACAGAAATAAACTTCTGAAGTCGGGGAAAGATACAGGGGAAGGCACACAGAAGGAGTCAGGTTGTGATGCAGTTGAAAGTTTGGAGCATAGTGGAAAGGCTATGGGAAGGTGATAACCACGCTGAGCTGGGATTGCAAAATTACTGATAGATTGCATGTTTTGGATACATGGCTAGGGCAGAGCACAACATTTGCACCCCTGACCAATTGTGCAGCAATCAAACCAACAAGAGAAGGCCCTGACATGGTTTGGCTATATCCCCACCCAAATCTCAACTTGATTTGTATCTACCAGAATTCCCATGTGTTGTGGGAGGGACCCAACTGGAGGTAATTGAATCATGGGGGCCAGTCTTTCCCGTGCTATTCTCGTGATCGTGAATAAGTCTTACAAAATCTGATGGGTTTATCAGGGTTTCCCCTTTTGCTTCTTCCTCATATTTTCTTGGTGCCACCATGTAAGAAGAGCCTTTTGCCTCCCACCATGATTCTGAAACCTCCCCAGCCATGTGGAACTGTAAGTCCAGTTAAACCTCTTTTTCTTCCCAACTCGCATATGTCTTTATCAGCAGCATGAAAACGGACTAATACAGCCCCTTACTTCTGAGTGCCCTTTAAGCACCATTTACTGAGAAGCTTAATAATATCCTAAGTGAGAAATGCTTACAAGACTTCCATCCATTTTTACAAAGTGGCTATTAAGACGTAAATTTAAATCTGGGAGGCAATACATTGATAACTGTAACAACAGGGCAATAGAAATTATGCAAATTGAGGTTTTACAAATTATCAATTATACAAATTTTACAAATTTGAAATGATACAAATTATTCAGAGAGAGAGAAAAAAGCCTTTACATAATAGACTGAAATCCAGTAGCCTGTAGTATATTATAAAGTGGTCTAACTTGTATGAAACTAAAATTCTAAAAGACAAGAAAGTGCAATTGGAGTGAAAAAATTATTTGAAGAATAATGACAAAAGTTTGTCCAAATTCAAAGGAAACCTCAAAACCCCATAATCTAAGAAAGTCAATGATCTTTAGCAGGAAATACACAAAGAAAATAGCATCGAAGCACATCATAATCAAATTTTTAAAACCAAAGATAAAGAGAAAAACTTAAAGGCAGTCTGAGAAGAAGGCATAATGTGCATATAGGGGAACAGCAATCAGAAAAATGGCCAGTAGTATATAACACACAAGTGAGGCCTGAAGACAATGTGTAAGGCGTAGGAAAAAATAGTCATAGTGAATTCTATATGAAGCAATACTCTTTTTCAAGATCTGAGAATGAAATAAAGATACTTTCAGAGAGACAAAAGTTGAGTGAATGTCACAAGTAGATCTGCACTATGTAAAATGCAAAAAAAAAATTTTAGACGGAAAGAAAATGATACTAAATAGAAGCTGAGAACTACAAGATAAAATTTAAAAAAAGGCAAATATTGTGATAAATATAAAATAATTATTTTCATTTTGATCATATCTTTAAAAGGTGATTGATTGTTAATATAGAAACATGACAATGAATTTAGGATTTTCCACAAACGTAGAAGTAAAACATTAATATATATGACAATAGGAGCATACCAAAGAACAGAGGGGTCAATAAAATTACACAACTGCAAGGTTTTTACACAGGAATAAAGGAACTCTCTTATATACTTTATGAAAGAATATGATATTATTTGAAAATAGAACATGATAAGTTAAAAATATATAATGTAATTCCTAAAGGAACATTACAATAAATTTGAAAAAAAGAAAAAATACGTAACTAAAAAGTCAGTAAGAGATTAAATGAAATAATAAAAATAAATGAATTATCCCAAAGAAGGTAGGAAAGGAGTAACAAAAGAACTAAAGACAGAGGGGATAAGTTGAAAACAAACAGCAAGATGGTAGACTTAAACCTGTCAACAATTACATTATATGTAAATGTAATAAATAAACTGATATAAAGGCACAGACAGCGTGGATTAAAAAATATCAAAATCCAGCTGTATGCTATTTGTAAGAGGAATGGTTTAATACTAAGATGGTTTAAAGTAAATGGATAGAGGCTGGGCGTGGTGGCTCATGCCTGTAATCCCAGCACTTTGGGAGGTCGAGGTGGGTGGATCATGAGGTCAGGAGATTGAGACCATCCTGGCTAACACAGTGAAAACCCGTCTCTACTAAAAATACAAAAAATTAGCAGACCTGGTGGCGGGTGCCTGTAGTCCCAGCTACTTGGGAGGCTGAGGCAGGAGAATGGCGTGAACCTGGGAGGTGGAGCTTGCAGTGAGCTGAGATCGTACCACTGCACTCCAGCCTGGGCGACAGAGCAAGACTCTGTCTCAAAAAAAAAAAAAAAAAAAGTAAGTAAATGAATAGAAAAAGAACACCAATAGTAAAAATGTTAAAGTGCCTATGTTAATATCAGATAAATTACACATCAAAAAATGTTATAGACAAACATAAATATTTCATACACGACAGAAATAGATATTTTATGATGCTCAGGAATTTAAAAAACAAGAAATATTCCATAAAGTTCAGTGATAAGGAGGAATTTTTAAAATAATAAAATAATAAATTTATCATAATGACATCACAATCTTAAAACTTAACAACAGAGATTCAAAAAGGAAGAAAAAATGAGATTAAAAAGGTAGGAATGAACCAACAATTACAGTTGAAGTTAATACTCCTCTTCCAGGCAATGACAGAACAAATGGACAACATTTAGAAACAATGTAACAGGCTTGAACAGCACTATAAACCGATTAACATAATTTACATATTTTGAACTCTGTACCCAAGAACTACAGAAGGCACATTCTTTCCAGGTATAATGCAAATAGAACATTCGCTAAATTAATACAAATGATAACACCAAAGGATTTCAGTGTCCCTCAATAAGTTTTCTATTTCAACCAGAATTTAATTAGAAATCAATTACAAAAATATATCAGGAAAATCCTAGATATTTGGAGTTTAAGAAACACAATTTAAATAACACATGGCACTAAGAATATATCCCAATATTATTTAGAAAATATTTTATACTGAATTATAGTGAAATTTTTGGGATACAGCTAAAGCAATGATTAGTTGGGCCTTGATAGCTTTAAAGACTTACATTCCAAAAGAATAAAACCTTAAAGTCAACAATCTAAGTTATCAACATGATAAATTAGAAAAAGGAATACAAATTAGAAATAAAGTAAGCAGAGGAATGGCATAATTAAGATTTTGCTCTTAGCAACAATCAGTGAAATAGTGAAATAGAAAATGGACAAATAATAGAGAAAAGCAACAAAAACAAAAGTTAGTGCTTGGAAAATAATTTTTCAAATGATAAGCCCATAGCAAAACTGGTCAAGAAAGAGAGAGAAGGAGAGGAGAAAGGGAGGGGAGAGGTCAAAAGAAAGAGTTTGTAAAGAGAAAGGGAGAACAACAGATTACAATATCAGAATGAACAGGTATGTTTCTATGGAGCCCACAGAGATTAAAGAATATTTAGGGGAATGTGAACAACTTTATACCAATAAATTGATAACTTGGTAAAAATTGGTAAATACCTTGAGAGTCACAAATTACCAAAACTGACACAAGAAGAAAGAGAAGCTTTGAACACACCTATATTTGTTAGAATGTTGAGTTCATAATTAAAAACCTTCCTACATAGAATATTCCAAGCCAAACATTTAAGGAAGAAATAATCACAATCATACACAAACTCACTCAGAAAATAAAGGGTGAGATAAGCATAAACCTGATAATAAAACAGGATAAACATAGTACAAGACCAATATCCATCATAAAAATGAGTATAAAAGTTCTTAACAAAATATGAGTAATCAAATATAGTCTAATAAAAAGAATAATATATTATGATAAATTAGTATTCATCCAAGGACAGCAAGGTTAATTTAACATTCAAAAATCAATTAATATAATTTGTTACATTATCAGAATTTTTAAAAAGTCATGATATCATCTCAGATGACAAAGAAGTATTTGATAATATTTAATACCCCTTCATGATTAAAAAAACCCTCTCTATTTTGATTTCCTTTCTTTTGTTTTTTTGGATTTGAGAAAGTTTATCTGGAAATGAATTAAAATGTTACTCTACTCTTAAATCTGTGAGGACTTACAAAATATGCACATTTCCATATTATACAGGAAGAGGTTACATGTACCTAAACGCAATGCATTAAATGGCATTTGCTACATTCATATAGTTTCAGAACATTTGGAAATCATGATTAAATTCTCAGTAATCTGATATTTTCTTGCCAAAAACACCCCTCAGCAAACCAGAATAGAAGGTGACTTCCTCAATTTAATTTTTAAAATGTGAAAAGCCTACAGCCTGACATTAACAAAATGGTCAAACAATGAACGCTTTCCTCAGGAGTAGGAGTAACGCAAGGATGTACATTTCCACCAATTATGATATATCCAACATTAAACTGTTGACTCTAACCTGTGCAGTGAAGCAGAAACAAAATAAATAAAAGGCGCATACATCAAAAAGGAAAAAGCAAAACTGTCTTTGTTCACAGACTGGTTTGGTGAGAAGAAAATCCTAATAAATATATGAATTTAACAAAGTCACAGGATACAAAACCTAAAGGCAAATTTCAATGTATTTCTACAGAGCAATTAATGAGCATTGCAAAATGAAATTTAAAATATCATTTACAATAGAGTGAAAAATATAAAATAATTTAAAAATATTCAATATGCGTGCATGCAATACTGTAATACTAAATCTACAATTAATGCTGAAATTTTAAAAGATGTAAATTGATGAAGAGTTATTCCATGTTCATGGATTGGAAGACTCAATAAGATGTGAATTCTTTCCTAATTGAAGTATAATGCCTGTTATACTTTCACCAGGCTTTGGTAGATATTGAAAAGTTGATTCTAAAATTTATATGCAGAAACAATCAAGAATAGTCAAAACTATGCTGAGAAAGAATAACAAAACTGTACAGTTTATACTATCCCATTTCAAGACTTACTATACAATTACTGTAATTTAGACAGTGTGATTTTGGTGAATTGATAACCAATTGATTATTGGATCAAAATAGGGTTCCGAAATAAACATAGAGGACCTATTAATTTTTGCTCATATACAGGAGCCATTAATTTTTTACCAAGATGCAAAAGTAAATTAATGGAGAAAGGACAAATGAATGCTGACTTATGAATATCAAAAGGGTAATGGGTTCAGAGATTCATAAGTCATAGCTTTCCTTTGTGAAGTATCTATCTATATGTGGAAAGATATTCCACAAAGGAAAGTGATATGGTTTGGCTGTTTCCCCATATTAGGAGGATTATAATCCTCATAATCCTCATATGTCAAGAGCAGGATCAGGTGGAGGTAATTGGATCATGGGGGCAGTTTCACCCGTGCTGTTCTCGTGACAGTGAGTCTCATGAGATCTGATAGTTTTATAAGTGTGTGCCATTTCCCCTGCTTGCACTCACTTCATTTTGCTGCCCTGTGAAGAAGGTGCCTGCTTCTCCTTTGCCTTCTGCCATGATTGTAAGTTTCCTAAGGCCTCCCCAACAATGTGGAACTGAATCACTTAAAACTCTTTCTTTTATAAATTACTCAGTCTTGGGTATTTCTTCATAGCAGTGTGGGAATGGACTAATACAGAAAGTATGCGATATCAAAGTGGTGATGAGATCAATTAATGCTAAAAGTATTAGGTGAGAAGTTTATGATGTATGGGATATTTATGTAGTCTCAAAGTATCTCCCATAAATAGTTTACTTAACAAGGAAAATAGTACCTTTATAGAGGAGACACTTGTCAGTTACCGCTTGAACCGGGCAATAAAAGTTATTGTCAACAATGTGGCGACAAATCGACATCACATGGCTCCTGATATTATTCAATAAGAAGAACACAACATTTCAGTGGCAGTCCTGAGGAAAAGATATAATCAAAATGTAATAGTGAGGAAATATGAAATAAACCTAGATTGAAGCATATTCTACACAATATCTGTATGATATACTTCAAAACATTAAGGTCATGACAGAGGCTGAGGAACTGTAGATGTAATGCATGCTCTTCAGTTAGATCCTGGACTGGTAAATGTGTATACATAATATCTGTTGTAAAAATATGTATGTGTATGTATATTCATGTCTCTCTACAAAAGATACTATTGGGAAGATTGACAAATTTAAAAATGCACTGTGGATTAGAAAATGTATTGTATTAGCATTAAATTATATTTTCTGATTTTGATAATTACACTTTCCTTATTGAAGAGATCTCATGTTCCTTAGAAAGTAAAGTATAGGGGGTGGTGGTAAAAGGTCCTAATATTTCTTATTTCAAAAGGAGAGAACCAGAAGGTGAAGGAAGGGGAAGAATAAGAGAGAAAGGAGCAAAGGAAGAGGAAAATGGGTCAACAGATACACAATTATTGAATCTGGGTAAAAGTCCTATGGGAATTCCATGTATTATTCTTGCAACTTTTTTATAAGCCTGAAATTATAAAAAAAAATTTAAAAGTCAAGGGGAAAAATCGCGAAAAGACTTGGATAGATACTTCACAAAGCAAAGCATACAAGTTTATTGTGTAATAAATTAATTAGCATAGTAATCATATTGTACCCCATAAACATGTATGATTATTATGTATCAATTCTGAAAAACAAACATAAGGAAAACATGAATGTGCAGGTTTGTTTCCTGGAGGATCTTTGTGGTCTGAGGCAGTGCAGAGGGCAATAGGAACCTAACCCAAGGCAGCTTTGAGGTGGACTTCAGGGCCATCAGGGACTGTGGACTACCTCAGACTTATGCTCAGTGTTCTTCAAAAAGTCTACACAAGTTGTGGCTACATGGCCTGAAATCATGAGTACCACTTCTAGTATCTGTGCATTTTCTTGGTTAATGATGGCACTGTAAAACATGGAAATTGTATTGAGCTCTTTCTTTTCTGGAACAGAAGTTTCATTCAGTTAAAGTCTACTGTATGGAGAGAGTAAGGAGGAAAAAAGCTTGCTATATAGCTTGCTATACAAGTTTGACTAAATGGAAGGAAAATATACAGTTCTTTAAAGGTTTAGCCATGTTAAAAGAGATCTGGTGTCTTAAAATCATCTTTAGAAGATGCCAGATATTTAGAGTCAGCAGGCTGGAGGCCACCAATGAACAGCTCACCAGATCCAACTGTGCTCTTCACAGGGAGTAGATTCTAGAGAAAAAAAGAACTGAAAGGAGAAATCTAAATGTCAGAACTAGATGAACTGATTACCCACATTATAAGAAGGATGAAGTCCCAAGAACAAAACTGAATATTCATTAAATTACTAGTCGCTTTTCCCAGTAGAGCGTTGGTCAGAGAGGAATCCCTGTAAGATGCTTCTCCTAAGGGTTGGCCTTCGTGTGAAAAAAGAAGCTTTTACTCCTCTAACGCAGATTCCGTCACTTCTTCCTTCAAGTCAGTGTCTCCTGTTGCTGGAATCAAGGCACATATCCTGACATGACAACTTCCTTTTCCTCCTATTCCTACAGAAAGCATATAGATTGTTCTGAGGATACTTTCTGCCAATGGATTATTTTGGATATCACAGCTGTCAATAGTAATTAATAAAAAAACAATTCCTCTACACCAAAGATGTTCCTGACTCCCCCATATATCTGCTTTTCACCTAGTCCTGACAAATCCCCACACTGTGAAAAAATAATAATGAGTGGGTTGGGTTGATCCACCTTCAAACAAACATGCTACTGAAGGCAAACGTTGGGGTCAAGGTTCACTGAAAATCACTGACAAGAGGAAGATTGACTAATAGGAGAAAAGACATACAAATTTATTTAATGTGTATATATGGCAGCCTTCAAAATGAAGACCCAACTTCCCAGTGAGGTACAGAAATTGATATACTATCTTGAGGTTACAGAAAGAATGAAGGCTTTGGATCCTGGCAGAACAGGTTTTGGGAGGGTGGGAAGAGGAATTCTACTGATGTGCAATAAATGATTACTAGGGAAAATAACTGGAACAGAAATTAACTTGTAAATACTTCTCTTTGGAATTTAAATAATCATTCAAGACAGTCATTATCCTGAAAAAGGGTCTGTTCAAGTGTGCTTACATTTTGGTCTTCTTTCCTGTAGTGAATAATGAGATACTAGGGAGAGGAACAAGAACAATTGTTCTCCTGGGTGAGTCAGTCCTGTCTTTATGTTGATAGGGGAAAACTCTCCTCTAGTGCTTATTGATCTCTATGAAGTTTTAACTTAAAAGACTCAGATTGCCATATTTTGGGGTGAAATATTTTGAGTTCCCTCACAAGGAACCTGAGACTCCTCTCTCTTCAAAAATATTCTCTCTTATTTTTAGCTTAGAGAGCTGCTATTTCTTGGGAGATTACATTTGTGCCCAAATGGAAGCTTTATAGACTTATAACTCTTAGAATAGTGGTTTATAAATAAAATGTATATAAATGTTTTCTTTAAAAATATTGATACCACATGGAGGAGTGTGATGAGAACTTGTGTGATTTTTACTTCCATCGAATTTTTGCAGAAGTTTTTAGGCCCACATGGCAACATTACTCAGGCCGAACCTGGCGTTTCAATGTGAATGAGGAAGAACTGGCTCTAGTTTGATGTATAAAAGTACAGAGAAATAACTCCTCTTGTGTGTAATTTCTGCAGTGGAACCAGTGCTCTTGCCAGTTTCCTGTGCTGATTCCACATATATGTTCTCCACTTGTCAATGGTGATTTATATCCCTGTGGTGCTGGATCTAAGGAATACAAAAGGACAAATTAGAACTGACTCACTCATGAGAAGCAGCAGCAAGTTAACCTATTTAGTGTAAGACTAGGCATCGGAAGACAGTTGTCTTTCAAATTGTGTCACTATGGTAGCCATTTCTCTCTCTCTGTGTGTATATATGTGTCTGTGTATGAATTGTTGCATGATTTAGTTTTCTTTTGTCGACAAAAGGTCAAACTGTGTGAAATATTTAAAGAGGTTTATTCTGAGACAAATACAAGTAACCATAACTGTGCCTGAGGCACAGTTTCAAGATATCATGAGAACATGTGGCCAAGGCGGTTGGTTTGCAGCTTGGTTTTATACATTTTAAGGAGACAAAAGATATCAATCAATACATGTGAGGTATCCTTTGGTTTGGTCTAGAAAGACAGAACAACTGGAAGTGGGGGCGGGCTCACAGGTCATAGGTAGGTTCCAAGATTTTCTGATTGGCAATTGGTTGAGAGTTAAGTTATTATCTAAAGACCTGGAATCAGTAGAAAGGAGTGTCTGGATTAAGATAAGGGGTCGTAGAGGACAAGGTTCTTATTACGGAGATGAAGTCTCACATGTGACTACCTTTAATAACAATATATGGCAAATGTTTTCTATTCAGACCTTGAAAAGGCACTCTAGTCTCTCAGCTAATCTCATCAGGAACAGAAAAAGATCTAGAAAGGGAAGGGGATTCTCTACATAATGTAAATTTCCTCCACAAGAGACAGCTTTGCAGGGCCATTAAAAATATGTCAAATACATATATTTTGGGGTAAAACATTTTGATTTGTTTTCAGGGCCTTCTATCTGTCATGTGATCCTGTACTAAAGACAGGTTGGAATTTGGTATATTATTGCTACGAAGAGTCTGTTTTGTTATTCTTAAGATCTCTGTTTTAATATTAATACTGGTCAGCTGTACCTGAAATCTAAAGGTATGAGAATAATGACGCACGTCCCACCCACAGCCCTTCCCATCATGACCTGAACCAGTTTTATTTTAGGTTTCTTTGAAATTCCCTACGCCAAGAAAAGGGGACCATTCAATTAGATGGGGGGCTTAGAATTTTATTTTTGGTTTATACTTTTGTAAATTATTTTACCTATATTTGGTTTCCCCCAACAGTTTGAAATAAATTGAAATTGAATACAGGTCTCTCTATATAATTTTAAGAGAGGATTATGTGAATTAAATAAGTTACTCATTTAATTCATTCCACCAAAATGAGTTAAATTAATATATGTAAAGTGCAAGAAGATGTAGCACTTAATAAGGGGAATAAAGCCATATTATGATTACTCAAAAGGGAACAATTTAAACAACTTAGAGTTTTCCCAAGGAAAATAAATACTCCATGAGTACAATTGTGTTATTTCTTGTGATTATTAAAATTTATCCCTGGTTCTGAGTTAGGAGTGGGAAGGACAACAACTGTAAATTAGAAAGGGCTTAGAAAACATGCTAGCAAATGTGAACAAAAATAATTTTTAGGAAGAATATGGTGGGGAAGATAATGGATAAGATCATTTCCCGTGCCAGCTTTCAGGTGGCGCTATTATCCCTTAAAAGCTAAGTTCCTACCCACCTGGTGGAACTCCTCCAGCCCAGAGGGTGCAAGGGTAAAAAAGGAACAGGTGTAATTAGCGGAGGGAAAAGGTAGGAAGTATTCATCTGGTAGGAGATATTAATAAACTGTGTGTCTGAAACTTAGAATGTCGGTAAACAGAAAGAGGAAACGTAAAACAACTAAAGAGAGAGGAGTTCTATAAATTGTATTACGGAAGTAGTGTTTTTTATGTTTGTTTAAAGCAAAATGGGTTGGGTTTTTGGAAAGGAATTCCTGGTGGTGTTTTTCTGATGTTTCATGTATTTGATCTGGCATGTTGAGCTCAGTGAGCAAAATAACGTATGATTGATTGAATTTATATGCTTACATGTCTAAGTAACACTGGCTAACTCACCTCTCTCTGGCCTTCTATTTGCAAGCCAATATTGCAAACAAATTAATATATAACCACACAAAAAGGTTCTTATTTCTCTGTTGTCTTAGCATCCATTTACCTGTCCTGAAAAGAAGAATAGATCAGCCATTTTTAAAAATCCATTTCAAGGGAGATTATAACAATTACCTATGCAGTCAGTCTGTGTCATTAAGTATAAATGAGTCTGTGATGAGAAAAGTCAAAGCTCCATTTTATTAGTCTTAATTTTAGTTTTTATTTTTAGATACCTAATTTGCTTTCACATTTGATACCTTAGACAAAAGCATAGTCAACTGCTGCTCTCTTGCTTTTCCCTGCCGTGCATGTAATTGGACACTCTCTTAGCGAGGGCACAACTGTTCACATAGATACCACAAAGCAATGAAGACTGCGAGATTAAAAAGAAATCTTTTAATATATTTGTGATTAACTGGCAACTATACTAAGGAGTTGCAGGGAAATAGAAATAAACAGAAAAGGTTAACAAGGTAGGACACAGAGATGATTATTTGCATGGGAGGAAGAAAGGCAAAAGAACACCCAGAGCTTTCTATCTGACATCAACCTGTTTGATAAATAAGTAATGGGGAAAAAGAATTTCTGCCCTCAGATGTACACATTTTGCACTCTTCTAGCTGTGACCTTTGTACGTGGCCACAAATTCTATGCTAAAGAGCAGGTCTATGAATTATGTAAAACAAGAGAGGATTCAGAAGACTTGTGTTAGAAATATGTAGCTTTACTTTCTTTACTGCCGTCGAGGACGGAGAGCTCTTCCTAGTGTGTTTTCTTCCCCCATAGAGTTTTGAGTATGTTTTTTATTTTCTTGACAACTTTCTTACTTATCATCCAAAAGACTGCCCAAAAGATGGTCCAAAAGAAAGTCATTCTGTCCAAAGAATAGCAGATCTAATTGTTAGAATAAAAATTATTGAGATTGCAATCTATCATGGTTAATATCATAAGATTAAACTTTAGGTTTGTATCTTTGAGGGCAAGTGCTAGATAAATGATGGCCTAAAACAACACTGTGTTGGCCCATTTCCAATGGTGCCTGCAGGAAAGTGTCAGTAATGTTGACAAGGCCAGGGAGATGTGATTCTTGACCAGGTGCTTAATATCAAAACAGAGAAGAAGATGGCAAGCAATTGACCAAAACAGAATCTGGGTGATGGGCACAATGATTTCTGGTAGCTGACTTCAATTATGTGAAAGAAAAAGAAAGGAAGATCTAGCTAAACTTACTAAAGGGGAATGAAAGACTGAAAATAAGAGGTGTGGTAATAAAATAGCTACTACTCCTCTGAAATACAAGGCCTCAAAGCAATCTGCAACTGGCCTGAAGGAGGTGAATTACTCTTACTTCTGGGGAAGGAAAGGACATAAAGAAAGTGTGTCTTGTTAGGCTGAACACTCTGTTTCTTTAATTATAACACTATTGGGTTTGTTTATTTTATTTTATTTTATTTTTTTTAGCATTTAATGGGCCAGACGCCAAGCTTTATACACGATTATATATAATCTTTCTGACAACCCAGTGAGATACAGATGAGAAAACCACAAAGCACTGAAATAACATCCTCAAGGTCAATGAGAGTTGGAGTTGGAATTCACACCCTGGCTGAACCCAGAACTCACAACCAATGTGCCCCATTGCCTTCACGCCTGGTGTCCCAAGACAGCTAAGTTTCACAAAGTGATCCAGAATACATGCTCTTCTAACGTGCAGTCATTCATATTGCAATTTAAGAAGACCATCTTTTTAGCATCGTAGTACTGCTTTATTCTCAGAATAATGCCGACAATTATTATTATTATTTTTTTGGTCACTGCAAGGTGGTTACTACGATTTCTTCTCTTTTTTTTTTTTTTTTTTGTTTCTTTACCTGAGACCTTTATTGACAACATGTTTCCACTACTCTAGCTGGTATTCAAATCCTCTCTGCATCAGACTTTTATTATGTCTGTGCCGCCTCATTGCCTTCAGCCCTCACCTGGTAGAAAACACCCCTGGCCTGCAAAGATACATGGATTTGCACTAACTCCATGACACTTAATCTGTTTATTTCTTTGGCCTTTAAAGCATAGCTTTATTAGATTTGTTTAGGGGTCAGACTTTGATTATGTACCCTGAAGAAGTCAAAACCTATAATTAGACCAAAATAAAACTGGGAAGTTTCTAAGTCTGTACGGAAAAGACCACAAATCTATTCACTGGCTCCACTTAGTTTGAATGAGCTGGCAATATTTATAGAGAAGTCAGTATGCTCACAAAACTGTCTATCAGGAGCCTAAATCATGATTCATAATAAAAACGTGCTTCAAATACTCTAAGATCTATAAGAACAACCAGGTGATTTCAAAATATTAAGAAGTATTTATTGGAACAAAATGTTTGGGGAATATTGGACATTTCTTTCCTATATATTAATATCACGCTCTTACAGCATAGCCAAAAAAAATCAATGAGAGTTGTATTATATTGAACTTTCTTCTTTGCTTGTATAATTATGAGTTACCTAGCAACACATAAATCAGAAATATTCCCTGTTTGGATACTGGCTGTGAAACTCCAGGACGAGCAGACTCAGCAAAGTCTCCAGGCCTTGGTACCAAAGTTGTAGCAGTTGGTCTTTTGGCGCATCAAAACAGTGTTTCTACTTTACTTTTGAATGGTTTTTTTTTTTTTTTTTTTTTTTTGAGATGGAGTTTCGCACTTGTTGCCCAGGCTGGAGTGCGATGGCACGATCTCGGCTCACTGCAACCTCCGCCTCCCGGATTCAGGCAATTCTCCTGCCTCTGCCTTACTCAGTAACTGGAATTACAGGCATGTGTCACCACATCAGGCTACTTTTGTATTTTTAGTAGAGATAGAGTTTCTCCATGTTGGTCACACTGGTCTCGAACTTCTGACCTCAGATGATCCGCCCTCCTTGGCCTCCCAAAGTGAGCCACCACGCCCGGCTGAATGGAGTTCTAAAGAACTTGGGGCCTGTAGACAAAAATTGAGAACAAAGATAATACTAGAGAAAAAATATTTTGGGGTTTTCCACCAGTAAACTTACATCTATTATTGCATTATGTGTATTCGGGTGTGGCTCTATTTGATAATAGGCACCACTCCATGAGAGAATTGTTAAGTACACTCAATTTATCAGCAAGGTCTCTACCTTGTTCCCAGTCTTTCTCCTTTCCTTGGAGCACATCACCAAATTAGTCATTTTCTTTGTTGCGATAATGGTGTCAAAATAAGCAACATGCTTTTTAATAAGCTTACTGCCTAAACAAGTTTCAACACTGTATTATGTTTTATATTATACGTTATATAATGTTATCGTCTTCTTAGACCACTTTGTGCTACTATAACAGAAAACCCAAGACTGGGTAATCTATAATGAAGAGAAATTTATTGACTCATAGTTCTAAAGGCTGGGACATCCAAGATCAAGGGGCTGGCATCGTACAAGGCCTTCTTGCTGTGTGATCCTATGGGAGAAGGCAGAAGGGCGAGAGAGGGTAGGAGAGAGAGTTAAAAGAGGACTGAACTTGTCCTTTTATAAAGAACTCATTCCTGCAATAATAAACCCATCTCTGAGTTAATGGCATCAATTCATTCACGAAAGGTGAGCCTTCATGGCCTAGTTACTCTTAAAGTTTTCATCTGTTAATACTGTTACAATGGCAATTAAATTTCAAGATATGCTTCTTGCAAGACATATTCAATCCTGGCACCCAAAACATGTGCTCTTCTCCATACAAAATATAATCATTCTATCCCAATAGCCTCAAAGTCTTAACTCCTTCCTTAATCAACTAAAAAAAAAAAAAAAAAAAAAAATCCAAAGTCTCATCTAAATCAGATATGGATGAGCCTCAAGGCATTCATCTGGAGGTAAATAGTGCTTCAGCTGTAAGCCTGTGAAATCAAACGCATCATGTGCTTTTAAAATAAGATGGTGGGACAGGCATAGGATTGGAATTCCCATTCCAAAAGGGAGAAATGGGCAAGAAGTAAGGAGTAACTGGTCCCAAGTAAGTCCAAAAGCCAACAGGGCAAACAACATCACATCTTGAGACTCCAGAATAATCTTTTAGTGTCCATGTGCCACCTTCTGGGCACTCGGCACTGGGCACCTACATCCTCAAGTAGCCCCACCTTTATGATTTTGCTCAGCTCACTCAGCAGCTGCCACAGATCGGAGTCTCATGCCTGCATCTGTCTCAGGCTGGCGTTGCACACTGGTGGCTTTACAGTTCTGGGGTCTTGGGGATGGCCCCACTCCCATGGCTGTACTGGACATTGCCCTAGTGTGGATTGTCTGCAGCGGCTCCACCCATATGACACATTTCTGCCACTTTTGAAGTCCAGGTGGAGGTAGCTGTGCCTCCACAGCTCTTGCATTCTGCGTGACTGCAAACTATAATCGACATGGACGTTTTCAAGGTTTACGACTTGTGCCCTCCAGAGCAGCAACTTGAGCTGTATCTAGGGCCACTTGAGCCACAGCTGGGGTGGCCAAGGAGCACTGCATGAGAATGCCGGGAGCCCCAGGCAGCAAGCCTGTGGAGGGTATCCCAGGCCTTTCCTACAAAACCATTCTGCCTTCCTGAGGCTCTGGCAGGGGGAGCAGACTCTTAAGTTCTCCAAAATGCCTTTGCTGTCATTCTCTCATTGTCTCAATGGATAGTACCTGCCTCCCTTCCATCCATACTCATCTCCTTATCAAATAGTTGCTTGGCTACCCCCTCGATATTCTCTCCTGAACATGGGTTTTTATCTTCACATGATCAGGTTAGGGATATTCCACATTTTTACATTCTGATTCCCCCCTTTAATTATAAATTCTGTGTTTAAATTATTTTTATTTTCTCTCATTTTATTGCATGCAGTTAAAAGAAGCCACGCAGTTCCTACAGATGTTTCTTCTGCCAGATAGTCTAATTGATCACTCCTAAATTCTGCCTTTCGCAAAGATCTCAGGCATGGATGCAATTCAGCCAAGTTCTCTGCCACTCCATAACAAGGATGGCTTTTACTCTAGTTTCCGATTCCTTGTTCTGCATTTTCATCTGAGACCTTATCAGAATGGCCTTTACCACTCATATTTCTACCACCATTCTGATCAGGAGCACGTAAATACTCTCTAAGAAGCTCAGACTTTCCCTTCAGCTCTTTTGTTCCTCTGAGCCCTCAACACTGTTGAGTATTTGTGCTGGAGACTTTTCTCCTGTGGGTGGCTTGTCCCACATGCCTGTCCTTATAGTTGCACTGTGTTCAGTTTCACTGGACTCATTTTCCCTGTGCTCATTGAGACTTCTGGCTCCTACCAGTTGCTTTTCTCTTGATTTTGAATCTCAAGACCATTTTTTTCATTAGCTACATGACCAGCAGGGACCGGTCTCAGTCTCCCTCCTGTTCTAGGAATCATACCATTGCTTTCATGTCAATTCCTGTGGTGGACTTCTCTCTGGTCACAGGTTTCTTTGGGTCTTCCTATCCCATGAGCTACACTAATGATTATGGCCTCAGACAGCCCAGCCACTGGCTGTGATTTGTCCTGGTTCTTAGGATGCATTGAGAAAGTTACCCAACAACTAAGAGAGAGGGTAGAGGACTGCTGCAAGGTTTTTAAGTAGGGAGAATAATTTCTATGATAATTACCCTCTGGAATACTGTCCTCCAAGAACAAACAGGCAATTTTTTTTCTATAAGGTTTTTTTCATGATGACCCTTAGAAGTATATAAAACTGTCTCTCAAGGAACAAAATGGTTGAACTCCATAAGCAAAAGCTGCCTCAGACATAAAACTGCTGCCTTGCCAGGCAAAATCATGTGCTTCTGAGCATTTTCGCCTCAGGTGGCTCCCTCCCGCCTCACTGCATGCACGTTACATCCGTGCTTGCGATCATTCGCCCTCACTTCTGTCTGTACTCAGCAGCTTGAATGCCCTTTGTGTTAGTTCGTTTCGAAACCTTCTCTTTTTGAGTGACTGAATTGTTATCAGTTTAACTTGCTTCACATGCAAGATCTGAGAAAAGCATCACAGGTAGTTAAGCACTTAATAAATGCTTGTTGATAGTGATGAATATATACTGAAATATTAATCAGCTTTAGGTTTTCATAGGCTCAGAAAGTTCTTTATGCACGATAATAAAAATAAAACCAGTAATTAGGTTAAATAAATAATAGCCTCCTATAAGACTGGGGTAAAATCTAACAAATCTATTTGCTTGCTGTCTCCCACTCTGCATTTCTGTTACCTTACAGTTCATTCCTTCCTTCAGCTACAAACAAAGTCAATGTTAAGTGCAGCTCCGTATCTCTGCGCTGAGGCCTTTGTGATGTCTGGGTCTCACTGTGGAAACATTCCGACTGTGGACTTCAGCTGACACACAGCTGGGATGGGCCACTCTGCCTGCACATCACTGACCACCTCCCACCTGCTCTGGGTTCTACCATTTGAGGAGACACCTGCATAGGTCAAAGGCTGAGTGGCTAAGACAGCTGATGGTGCTCCTGTTCTCTGGGCCTGGCATGAGAAGACATTGGTGGGAATGGCTGAAAGAAGGGCTCATCCATCCCTTGAGGAGGAACAAATGAATCCCTGGAGTCTCCAATGCCCAGAGACTCCTCTCCTGGCCTTAGCCTTGTCTGCATTTGGACATGAACTTTGATGTAATGTCAAAATTCTGGCAAAAGGACTAGTCCTGAAAGTAAGTCTGCTGAGGTGGTGGGATCCTGGGTCTCAGTTACAAGCTCCATTCTAAAACCAGAGAAAGCAAGAGGAAGGAGGAGGAGGAGGAAGAGAGAAGGAGAAGGAGATGGAGGAGACAAACAAGGAAGAGACAAGTCTCTTCTCATGAAAGTCAGTGGATTCTGGAACTGCAGTTAGTGCGATATCCCTTGCGTATGAGACACTGACTTGTTTAAGAATGAAAATGGCACCTACTGGTTGGTCGAATCACTCTTCACTTTGTTGTCACGTCATTTGCACTTTAATATGGCAGAGGAATCAGAAAGACAGTTTTTGTAGAGGACGGAGAAATAATTGGAGTCACTGGAAACTGGAACGGTGAGCGGAGGAGGAACACAATGAAATGGGCAGGACAAGGTTACCGAAAGAGTCCCCTACTTATTTCCCTCGCCAGGCCTTAGCGTCATCCCCTCAATGTCCACACCTCCTCCTCACCAGCACTGGCCGTGCCGCAACAGCAGCCACCCCCTGCAGCATTCCAGATTGGGGCTGCCTTGCTTTTCCTTGTCCTTAACTCTCTCCTTTGTCTACACACTTCTCACATTGACAGATGCCCAACAGTACACTAGGGGTGGGGGTAGAACAGTGGTGGCCTTTGGAGACTGACAGACCCAGACTTGAGTAAAAGCTTTGTCAATTACTAGTTATGATGTGAGTACTGTCATTTTTTAAACAGATGCCAATTTAACAGGTGACAAATCATATGTCACTGTTTTAACTGGAGTTCTTTGATTACTAAGATGTAAAAAGTCTTTGAAAATGATTATTTGCCATTGTACTTAAGCACTCCAAGCCCCCGTTTGCCCATCTGTTTGTTTCGTGCTTGGGTCTGTCTTACGGGGGAAGTTGGAGGAACTTACGCACCTAGAGTGCTTAGCACATAGAAAGACCCTGCAAATGTTCACTGTTATTTGTATAATGCAGGAATCAAGAAGCAAAATAAATACAGTTCATGAAAGAGTACTTTCCCCCCCATTTTCCAAATGAAATACGGCCCTTGGATGTGGAATCCTCCTGAGTCACTAACTCAGCGTGAGCCTGAACAAGTGTTTTTTTCTCTATAGGTCTCCTCTGGTGCTTCATCTATGAAATGAAGGGGTTACGCTCTATGGTTTATAAGGCCTAGTCCACCTTTAACACTCTATCACACTCTAATCCCACTTATTCCTCTCCTAAAGATATACATTGCTTCCAAATGGCAAACAGAGGACAACAAAGTTGCACAATATGATGAAAGTGTCAGTAACCTGTGTTAAAATTGTTAGAATAATTACAAAGATACACGCTCCTGTATATTCACTGCAGCCTTAATACAATAGCAAAGACATAGAATCAACCGAAATGCCCATCAATGATAGGCTGAGTAAAGAATATGTGGTCCATGTACACTGCAGAATAATATGCAGCCACAAAAAGGAATGAGATCATGTCCTTTGCAGGGGCCATGGATGGAGCTAGAAGTCATTATCCTTAGCAAATTAACTCAGGAACCGAAAACCAGAACTGCATGCTCTCACTTATAAGTGGGAGCTGAACAATGAGACACATGGACCCAGTGGGGGAACAACACACGCACCAGGGCCTGTTGGCAGGCGGTGGGGGGAGAGCATCAGGGAAAACAGCTAATGCCTGCTGGGCTTAATACCTAGATGATGGGTTGATAGGTTCAGCAAACCACCATGGCACACATTTACCTATGTAACAAACCTGCACATCCTGTACATGTATCCCGGAACTTTAAATTAAATTAAATTAAATTAAATTAAAAACTGTTAGAATATAGACTCATACTAGAACATAAGCTCCAGGAGAGAAGAGATTTTCGTCTGTTTTGTTCATTAATGTGTTCCCAACACTTCAAACAGTGTGTGGCACATAGTAGATGTTCAAGACGTATTTGCTGAATGAAACATATTAATACCTTGTATAAAAATAAGCATTTCACACAGGAGGAAAGTGACTGCAAATCGTTATTTTCAAAGACCATTTTTATTTTAGTAATCAAAGAAATGATGACATATGATTTGTCAACTGTTAAATTGGCAGATGTTAACGAAATAACAATACATCATCAGTAAATGATGGAGAAATTATCACTTTTACCCTGTTACAGAACAATCTTCCTGGAATTCAGTGTGACATTACTTATCAAAAGGCTTAGAAATATGCACACGCTTTGACCCAGAAATTACACACCCGGAAAAGTATTTTAAGGAAAGAATTAAGAATATGTAAAGATTTAGCTGTAAGAATTCTGTTTATAGTAGTGAAATTTGGAAATAACCAAAAGGTCTAACCATGGGCAATTTGGTAAACAAAGGATGATATAGTCTTTGAATGAAATACTAACTAGCTATTAAAGACATTACACATGAATATTTATTTTTTAAAACACGATGAATGTCCTAAAGAGGCAGTTTATGAGATAGCATGTATAGTATAATGCCATATAGAAATTCATCTAGAGCTAAATAAAAGATTTCCATAGCATACAGATGACAAATTATATCTGGTTATATCTGGGTAGTGGAGTTATATAATACTTCTGTACCTTTTTTCCTTTTTGCTAAATTTATCATTTATTTCCACAATGGCCATACATTGCATTTATAATGAAATAATAAATCATTTTAATTTAAACACTTACCTTTTAGCTGTAACAAATGTAGACTTTTTGATAGTCTTTTGTACTTTTCCCGGTGGCATCTGAGCCATGTTCTTTGCTCACCCAGCTTTTCTTGCTGTATCATTAGCGTGGCTAAATTAATCAGATTTTAAGCTCCCTACGGGCAGGTTTACATTTTTTCGTTATTCTTTAAGGTATCTTGCACCCCTTCTGGCTGCTAAATAAAAATCTGCTTCCCTGAAATTCAGTCAAGTGCAATTTCAATTTCTGCTCTCATTAAATGTCCCCTATAAATCCATTTAAACAGTTCTAGTAATAAGAGTATCCCCCAAGGTTTTCTTTTTTCCTTTGTATTGTAAGCCAATTCCTCACGATTCCTGGCACTACGGGAGAAGAGACTAGTATGATAGTGGCATATGTGTAGAAGCAGAAAGATATTTGTTTTGTGTTGCCCCAGGGTAGCTGAGCTAAGTAACAGGAAAGTGAATTCAGCTCGGCTAAGGAAGAACTTTCTAATCATTAAAGATGGGCATCAATAGGAGGTGACTGTATAAGTTTGTAAACTCCCTTTCATGAGGGACACCTAAGCTGAAGATAGAAAACAGCATTGCATGTGGGTGTCACCAATGAGTTAGAAGTTGGACTAGGTAAACTTTGACCATTTTTCCAAGTGTAAATGTACCTTATTTCTCTAAGGTCTCATCTGCTGCTAATGAATCAAGAGCTAGGGGAAGGTAAAGTGTGCAGATGAATGCTTTGTTTTGGCTTGATGTTCCACATCGCTTACCCTTGGAATCCAGACTCAAAAACCCCTTCCCAAGGCACTGTGCCATCTCCTACCCCTTTCATTTACTCCTGTCCATCTTGCTATGCACCTGTGAAGAATACTTCTGTTCCTTCTTCCGGCATCTGAGATAACATGAGCTGCCATTTATTAAACAATTTTTGAATGATTATTTTTTGGCTAAGCATTATGGTAAATACTTGATGGGAATTGCTTCACCTCATATTCCCAACATAACCCAAAAAGTTAGGATTGTAACATTCAGAAAACCAAGGCTGATAAACTTCAAAGTATATAATAATATGGCATAGTGACTGATGAAATGTCAGGATTTTCATGGACAACAGCATTTTCAGAGACTACATCTCTGCCTGCTTCTCTATTCCATCCATCCCTTTCTGGCCTCCTCTCTGTCCCAGCCCCTGATTCTCCTTCTTGCTACATTGCCACTATTCTTGCCCCAGTCCTCAGTGGACTCCTTCTAATCCCCAGAAGTATCCACAGTTGTCCAAATCATAGTGTCTCTCTGAGAGGCACTTGGAGCTCAGGCTCATGGGCTAGTGATAGGATTTACGGTTAACTTTATATGTCCACTTTACTGAGCTAAGGGATGCCCAGATAGTTGGTAAAACACGATTTGTAGGGGTGTCTGTGAGGGTGTTTCCAGAAGAGATTAGTGTTTGAATCAATAGATGGTAAAGAAGATCCACCCTTATCACTGTGGTTGGGCACCATCCAATCCAATCCATTGAGGGCCCTAATATAACAAAAAGGCAGAGGAAGGGTGAATTTTTTCCTTCTCTCTGTTTAAACTGAGACATTCATCTTCTCCTGCCCTTGGGCATGGGAGCTCCTGGTTCTCAGGCTGAATTACACCGTCAGCTTTCCTGGTTCTCTGTCTCGAAGGCAGCCATATGATGACTTCTCGGCCTCCATCATTGCATGAGTAAATGCCCATAATAAACTTATCTATGATTTTTATCATTTCTATCTATCTATCTATCTATCTATCTATCTATATCTATCTATCTATCTATCTATCTCCTATCTCTCTATCATTTATCTATCTTTCTTCTAACTACCTATCACCTATCATATGTATGTATATATGTATGTATGTATATATCTATCTAATCTATCTATCTCGTCTATCTGCATTTCTATCTACCTATGTATCATTTATCCTATCATCTATCTATCTAATCTATCATTTATTATCTATCTATCTATCTATCTATCTATCTATCTATCTATCATCTATCTATCATCTCTTTCTATCTATCTATACCTTGGTTCTGTTTCACCAGAGAACCCTGACTAACACAATAGGGCACTCAATGCTGCACCTTTGTGCCTTCTCCCAGAGCAACCTCTCTATGTTAGAAGTTTCAACATACCTCCAAACCAGCCTTCGGCAACACCTTTCACAGAGCCTCTGTGTAGGTCTTTGGAGTCATCTTAATGCTTTCTGAGTCAGGAGCCCCTCCTTTGAGTTACTCTGCAATTCACTTCCTTTGGTGTGAATGGAATTAATTTTTGGTCCCCATAATTCTTGTATTCATTTATCAGCTAGATACACTGTAGTTGTCCCTCATTTCCTCCCACTTTTACAACTGCTGGCTGGAAATTCTCCATTCTGCTATGCAAGTGTTATGTGATCTTCAGTGGGACTGCTTGGCTGTATTCTACTGTGGACTTCCGCTCTTTCTTTCACTCTGTATGCAGTCCCAGAATCCCAGGTCACAGCACAGAAAGGTATCTACCACAGCCAGAGGAGCCTGGGGCGCACTTATTTCATAGCTAATGTTAGGAGGATAAAGTTGTTTATAAATATGGATGGATACTAATGTCCTGTTATTGGGTACTCTAAAAAAGACTGTATCGCCACCCTCTAGATTTTTTTATTTTATAGTAATATCAGGAAATTAATGCAACAAATTCCCTTTAATAATGATTATACCCATACTGCAAACTATAAAGAAAAATATCCAAAGAACACCTTTAAGAAGCATGAAGCCAAAAAGTAACTTAAGGAATTCTAATTCAGTTTGGCTACCATTTTATGGTACATACATGTGCAACCCTTTCTTCTCTTATTTCTTTAACTGATGTACTTCAGTGTTGTTTCTCAGTTTTTAGGCCTATCCATATTCGTGTTGGTCCCTGGGATCAGCATGTCATATGCAATGATTTCTTGCACAATGTCGTGTTCAGATACATGTGGAAGATATGTTTTTGCAATTTCAGTTGATTAGTAGATATCTTTTTGGTTTTGTGGCAAGGGGAATGGTTAATACATATGTCTTTCCCTGAATATCAGTGCCTGATATTACATAATACATCTAGCTATTTATCTGTTTATCATTTTCTCTCCATACCCCACACTGGAATGTAACTTTATGAGTACAGACACTGACTGTTTAATTCACTGTATAAACTTATTGCCAAGAAAAGCAGAATATCATGAACAAGTTATGTTCATCGCAAGAGCTTAAGAGTTGTTTCACATTGGAAAATGTATTAATATAATTCACCACATTAATGAATAAAAGAGAAAAACCATATGATTATTGCTTAGCTGCATAAAGAACATTAGGTACAATTTAACTTCCATTCATGATAAAAGACATCTATCAAAGTAGGATAGAAAGGAATCTGAAGCTGATATAGGTTACCTAGAAGAAAAATAAAGTGTAGCATATATAAAACTTTATTTAAAGACAGTCAATAAAAAGAGAGAGATCATCTTTGTTCACACAGCGGGACTCGGTTTTGTTAATGTGTCCGTTGCCCTCAATTGATATCTAGATTCAATGTAATTGCAGTGAAAACCCCAACAAAGGTTTTCATGCTTCAAAAGCAGATTCTAACATACATGGGGAAGGGCAAAAGGACCAATAATAGTAAAAACTACTCTTGGAAAGAAAAAGATAAGGGAATTTGGCTTAGCAGATATCAAAAGTATATACAAGGCAGTGATGATGAAAACAATGAGATATTTATGTAGGAAAAACAGAGTCACATACGTGGGTATGAGGTGATAACGTAATACAGAAGTGGCATTGGAGATAAGTGGCTAAAGATGGATCATCTCATAAATGGTGCTTATTCCTAAGTAAACAAACAAAATAGGATCCTTCTTTGCAACATGAATGAAGCTAAATTCCAGAAAAATTATATATCTATATGTGAAGAGCAAAATATTCAAAGTTTTAAGTATAGTATAGAAATATATCTTTATATTCCCACGGTAGAGATTTCTTAATTTGAAAGGCAGTATCCATAAAAAATTGATAAATTCAACTTTGTTAAAATTAAGAACTTTTTGACACACAAATATCTGTCAAATTTAGTGTCCAAAATATATAAGTTCTAAAAATTGAAAAAATTGTTTAAAATAGATGGACCTAAGGAGGAGGGAAAATGCAAATGCTTAACAAGTTTATATAAATATGCTTTCTGTCTCATTAGCAACTGGAGAAATACAATAAATGTTTTAAAACACCATGTAATAGATTGGCAAAAGTTTAAAACTTTCACAATATAATGACGATACTGGGCAAAGGACCTTGTATCCTCTATTGATGAAAATTTAAACAAAGCCAACCACTTAAGAAGACAATTTATCATTGCCTTGCAACTTTAAACAGGTATCAGCTTCATGTAGTAGAGACGTCAGGGCCCTACCCCATCCTCTTGGCCAACCCTGTTGCTGACTGCAGGTGAGATGAACAGGCTCCATATGCGCTGATAGCTTCTTAAGCATCTGCCAGGATTTGCTTGGCCTGACAGTGCCAGAGCATGAAATACCCCCAGAGCCACCCAACACATTGAGTGGTAAGAAGTGATGGATAAACAGCCCAGCTTTCTTTCTCCTGAGAGGGACAATTCTGAGATAGGTTTAACAGTCTCTTGAATGTTTCCAGTGGAATTGGTTCCAGCTGCCTACAGCAGTAATCACACATGAATATACCATTTATTGGCATTTCTTCCTTCCCTGCTGTGTTTCCCCACTCCCTCACTTTGCTTCCTGCAATAACCTTCCAAAGAAAACCTCCCATGCACATAATTATTTGTCTCAGGACCTGGATTTTGCGGAATCCAAGCTAAAATACTCTGCGTTCTAGCAGATCCCCTCCTGGATAAATACCCTAGAGCAATTCTTGCTCGCCTCCCCCAGAAGAAATTATGACACTGTTAATAGCAGCGTGTGATAAGAAAATATATCTAGAAACAATTAAATGCCCATTCATGAAAAAATGGATAGATTGTGATGTAGTCATTTAATAAAATACTGTACATGTGTAAATATTAGTGATCTACAGATGTATTAATTGACCTCAATACATTTTAGAAGCATAATGTTGAGTGGAAGAAGATGCTGAGAATACATGCAGTATATTTTTATTAAATTCAGAAACAAGTTGAACAATATACTGGCATTGGTTCGGTGGGAGGTTCATGGGTTTTTGTTTTAATACCATGCTTCATGGCTCATATATTTATTAATGAAAAATGAAAAAAAAGGACACATCTCAGATACAATAAAAACATTTATTACATCTCATGTTTTACTTTCTGGGAAGTTTGTGATACCATGTACTAAAATACATCAGTCAAGGGATATGATTATTATACCTAAAGGCTTTACATATTTTCATGGGTTTTCTGGTTCATGTTTTAAATACTGCAAAATCTGTGAGATTTAGGAAGACTCTTGCATAGAGAAAATCCACTTTAAACATTTCTATGGTTTCGCTAGGTATCTTCAAATAGAATAGAATTTCAGTGTGATAAATTAGACTCCTTAGTTCCATAGCTGACATATAGCTGGCATACCCCGTTGATGTTCTAATATGTGATATGTTCAAATATGTGATAACACATTTTGATTTCTTATAATGCTTAGTCCCATATGATCCTAAACGATTACAAGCTTTGTCATGCTTGGGATTTGTGGAAATTTCACTGTGGTAAAGGTTGTGACATTACACACTGTATTACTAAAATCATGCAGCACAAAATAATTTGCACATGAAAAGTGCACCTTGGCACTGAATTTCCTCTTTTTCTCTACTTGAAAGTATATGGTCTTAGAATAAGTATTTATATGCTTTACATAGACTAACAAAATCTATTCTTTTACCACATTTATGAATTATTGAGTCATATTTAACAAAAAGACTGGTCTAACTTTCTAAGTTTAAGTCAATTTTAAAATCTGAAATTCTCTATATATGATGAAAATGAGACCCCATTCAGTATCAAAAACAGGTGGTCAAAGTCATAAGGGAATTAAACGGAAAGGATAGACATGATGTAAAGAAAGACATGTGTTCTCTTCCAAAATACTATCACTACTAATAAAAAGCCATTGAGCAAGCCAATAAAATATATTAAACTATCTGTTTTGAAGTATGTATTTATAATAATGAGATTGAACAATACATAAAATAAAAAGAGATATAAACTGGAACTCTACCCAGGTAACTTCCTGGTTTCTGTAACTGAATGTGCAAATAATTAATTTAAAATGATTCAGTGGAGGATTAAAAAGGATTGTAAATCCTGGATTTGTGATGTGAATAGTGATGATGGAGCCAAGAATGTTGTTTAGAAGGAACAGATACCCTACACTAACTTGCACAGAGTACTAATCACTGTGTACCTTGCCCTGTCTAATTCCTATAAGTATGGAAAATGAAAACATGGCCAGTATCTGCAAAAATAGAGATGTATGAACACTTTGGGACATGCACACACAGGGCTAAAGACTGCACTGGATGAATCAGAACACATTTCCAATCCTTTCCTTTGTTTTCCAAATGCATACAGTCTTATTTTTGTCCAAGAAAAAGAGAGAGGAGCTTTGGATTTGGTATTTCTTTTCTACCATGTTTATGAATTTTCAAAAGGATACTTTTGATGTTAGATAAGAAAGACAAAACAAAGAGAAAAAAGTTGCTTTGAGGTAGAAAAATTCTTTGTTTGACATGCCATATCTGTGCTAATAAATGATGAAAAGTTTGGAAAGTGATGAGAAGGATGACTTTTATTGTGTATTTATTTATGCCAGGTATTGTGAGACAATGACTAAATTTCTTTTCTCTTTCTAAAACTCTTTTGTAAAAGTTGGAATCCGGAAGCAACACAATATTAATAACAATCTCTCACATTCACATAAAGCTTTATAATTTATGAAGCAGTGCTTCTTACCTAGGGAGAAGGAAACTTTATTTACTGTATGCTGACTACATGCAGAAGCATGGAGGTTTTACGCATTAAAAAATTTACTCATGATATATTCAAGAGACGGGTATTATTTCTGCCATATTCTGGATGACAAAGCAGAGATGGTACAAAATGTAAGTGGACTGTTCAAAGTCACAACCAGCAAGTTGTTGAAGTTGAGTTTCAAATTCAGAACTTCTGAATCTGCTGGAGAGGCTTTTCTAGTGTGGGCCGTGGCTAAGCCAGGAGGTAGCTATCAAGATACCTAATATCTGCAACTTACAAACCGGCAGCACTGCAGGGTTTTGTTGTTTCTGCGTTTGGCGTCAAAAGTATTCAATAAACTTGATTCACTCCGTTTCATGTGTGCCCACAGTAAAGGTGTTCATAAAAATTGCCAATGTGGGCTGGGCACGGTGGCTCACACCTGTAATCCCAGCACTTCGGGAGGCCGAGGCAGGCAGATCACTTGAGGCCGAGTTCGAGACCAGCCTGGCCAACATGGTGAAAACCCATGTCTACTAAAAATACAAATACATATATATATATATATATATATATGGGCGTGGTGGCGGGCACCTGTAATCCCAGCTACTCGCGGGGGTGGCTGAGGCAGGAGAATCGCTTGAACTTAGGGAGGCAGAGGTTTCAGTGAGCTGAGATAATGTCACCTGACTTCAGCCCGGGTGACAGAGGGAGATTCTATCTCAAAATAAATAAATAAATAAATATTGTCTTTGTGATTTTTAAGAAGAAAATGTCCTTTGTTTTCAATTATTTTGCAAATGAGATTTCTGCCTCTTTGGGTAATAATAGTGACTAACAGTAAATCTGTTTCAACCTGTTTAAAAGTCCACATTTATAGAAACAGCGACTTGGCCTAAAAGAGAAAAACCCACAATAAGGAGAAAGAGATGACAGAGACTCTTACTTAAAATATTGAGTGATTTGAGACAAATGGAATTCAGAGTTCCCTTTTAAATAACAACTGGAAACTCATGAGTCTAGAAAAATAAAGGACAAGGCTTTGATGTTTCAGAAATCACGTCTCGCATCTTGCTGAGGAATTCTGCTCATACTCTCAAATGTGAACCACAACGAGCTTCGAGAAGATTCTAACCACTTACCCAAACACTATTCATACTCTGCTTAATTTGGCACAATTCAAAGACTATTTCCTGTGTAAAAATAGAAAACGAAAGGAAAAAAAAAATGTCCTTTTTCACAAGACTGTACCACTAAAATATGTCATGTTGGAGAAATCCTGCCACAGACAATGTCTACTTGTTTCTGGGATGCACTTAGTTTTCCCAGTTAGTAGTATTGATTCTTTCTCTTTATCCATTTGATTTTTCCTAATGCAGAAGTGTCTAGGAAGTAATCTGACTGTGATTTTAAAAATATCCCCTTTCACATTTCTCTGAATTTAACTTCAGGATATACAGGATGGCCAAAACAAAACAAAACAAAACAAAAACCCCAGTTCACATAAGTACTTGAATGTTACCTGCTCTATTAAGTATGTACCACATTTGAAAGAAGCAACTGGCATATTTCTTTGCTCATGTGTTTGATGAACCGTACTTCGACTGAAGAAGATGGAGTGGGATGAAATGATGAAAGACAGGAACCACAGAGGCTGAAAAGTGACCTAGAAATCTTACTTTTAGCAATCATAGCTGTGTCTGAATTTAAGTTTACAGCAGCGGGGGTGAAATTCTAGTACAAATTACCATGCTAGGCCAGAGAAATTATTCTCTGCTGCATGGTTATTAAGTGATAGATAAATAAATAACACTGTAGGACTGATTGACAAAATGTAAGTGACCTAAAAGCTAAAAGGGGCACCATGCAAATAGTACTGTGTAATCACAAGGCATTTTAAAACTGAAATGAGATTTGTCACGGCAGAGAAATCTTAAAATGGTATCTGCTTGAGCCATCACTAAAGTCATTCACAGGAGTCCTGAATCTCAAGGATCTTGCAACCCAACGGCCACATATTACTATTTATTTTTATTTTGGAAAAAGGCCACAAGTGAGTCATGGTGAATACAGCATGGACCTTAGTTGTTTTCAAATGCCGTATTTCAGCAATTTTCAAGGACTTTTTTTCACATCTTAACATCTCTGATATACGGTGATTTCTTAGATTTGATTAAATGTGGTAGTAATGACAGATGTACATGAGTTCTTCCGTATCTTCTCTCTTGCTTGTTAAAAGCATGGATAAGTCCACTAGCATTAAAGATAAAATTTACACCATCAAAAGCTGTGTCCACATGTTGCACTTGGCATTAACTTTCTTGGGCTTTGTTAGCTGACAGAACTCCCTGGCCCTAAACAACCTGGGAATGCAATGAAATGAGAAACCGTGGTAGGAAACAGGACGAGTGCAGCCACTCCACTGGGTGGTGAGGATAACCACTTGAGGAAGCACCCAGTCAGTGCTGTTGAACAATTTGTTTCCTTTTTAAATTTGAGAGTCTCAATATTGTCCAGTGATACTAAATCTGATTCACATAGAGGATCTGGCTTTTGAATTTTACCACTGAACGTTTGGTTTAGTTTATTGATGAACAGATGTTTGGGTCCTTGGAAGCTGTAATATCCTCTGCTATATTTGTTCTTCCAGGGCTAAATAAGATAGGGACACAAGACTTACTCTTACGTATTCAAAATTATACAGCATTTACAAAGGGGCAATTGGCGTGGTGGCCCACACCTGTAATCCCAGCACTTTGGGAGGCCAAGAAGGGTAAATCACTTGAGGTCAGGAGTTTGAGGCCAGCCTGCCAATATGGTGAAACCCCATCTCTACTAAAAACACACAATTAGTGGGGCATGGTGGCAGGCACCTGTAATCCCAGTTCCTCAGGAGGCTGAGGCTGGAGAATCACTTGACCCGGGAGGCGGAGGTTGCAGTGAGCCAAGATCTCGCTGCTGCCTGCAGGACAGAGTGAGACTCTGTCTCAAAAAAAAAAAAAAAAAGAAAAAGAAAAAAAAAAGAAAAAAAAGAAGTAATAAATCAAAGTTTAGTCATCTGGCCTATAGAATGAGGACATTTAATAAATCAAAGCCTTTGTAATGACTTTCTCTCAGAGCTGAAACTTCCACTTCTGGTGCAAGCATTGAAGCTTATATCATATGACTTTGCCTCCGGAATGAGGACCAGTAGGAGATGGTTGTCAAATTGGGAGGTTCCAAGAGGTCAAACTTACAAGCTGCACTAACTTTAATAAAATACTAATTTTTGATTTAAAAAATTTTGAAGGTCAAGATATAGTATAAAATCATATTTGTTGAGTCTTCTTCGCTAACTACTGACTACAGATTATCTTCCATAATCTAGTTTAGTTTTCCTTTCTCTGCTCCCAAGGACAAGCACATTTACAGATAAGAATACACATGTCTAAAGTAAACAGCAGGCCTAAGACCGTGTCAAGGTGCATGAAAGGAAGGACGCCTGATTCCAGGTCCAGTACTTTTGATGATGGTATCCATTTGGGATCTGAAAATGCCTATCTGTTCAGTTCACATGCGAAAAATGTGGAATATCTGACAACTTGTGCGTTTGTTCTCTTTGTGCTACTTCTTGTATGATCAAGAATAGATTTTAGTAATTTATAACTTTTGGCCTCACTTTAATCCCTTCTATTATTTTATATTATCTACTAACAAATTGTCCTCTCAACAAAATGTTTAGTGCATTCTCTTAGAACATTATAGCTCATTATCAATGTTAACATCTCCTCCTCTCCAACAAAATGTTCAATTTGCTATTAGAAATGACACAATTTACTGCAAGTTCAGAAAACCCATAATGATGGATAATGCTTCAGAGGACAGCCCTAGAGCAGCAGTTTGCCCCTTGGGGAGTGTGTATCTGACATTCGACACACAGGCTGGCCTGGGCATATTTTTGGCCTTGAAATACTACACTTAACTTGCTTGTCTAATGTTAAAATCTGGATTTATACAAAAAGTTGGTTTTAAAACAGATCTTGAGAAAAAGTCTTAGTAAAACTTAGAAACTAGTTGAGGATTATCTTGGGTTCTAACTGCTTCTACCTAATGTTTGAGTTCCCTTTCTCCTTTTTTCTTTGCTTTTTAGTAACCCTATTCCTATCAAATACCCAGTTCATTCATTCTTCCTGTGATTTATCCAGTTTACTACTATACTGGACAAGACCATCCCTCATATCAATGCTCAGAAATTCTTCGCCTTGTTCTCTCAGAGGTTTGATTTTCTACTTGCTGACTGGATGAATTCAACAGTGATAATAGCATAACATCTACTAACTGACTGACTCTTTCACACTCTGGTTGTGCTTGAACTAGAGGCTACCTGTCACATTTTAGGTTTGGGTCCACAGAGCCGATACTTACTTAGAAGACCTTGATTTCTGTCAAGTGCAAACGGCTTCCCTGCAGATGACACTCTAGGACATGGCATTTGGTTTAAGAAGTGGCTTTAATGAAGAGTCTCCATGGTATGCTTAAGTCTGTAAGCACGATGGCAGTGAGCCATGACACATTTTGGAATCCTCCATCCCACCATGTAAGCAGCTAAAGGACCACAGGACTGGGAAGTAGATAAAGAAAGGATGTATTAGACTAAACACAAATATTCAAGTTGTATAAGACTTAGTTCATGGGTTTCAATAACTCCGTCTTCTATACTTTGCAAACATTTTCTTTTTAAATATTATGTTTTATAATATTTACAAGTCACGTAAGTGTCACAGAAAATTGAATATTTTTAGCATCCTTTTAACAGTTCCAGTCTGGCCCTTACATCTGAAAGTTTATTTACTTGTTTATGTGTGTATCAAAGCAATACATGCCTATAGTTTAAAAAGAAAGAAAGAAAACAAATTGTATTCAAATCTTATAAGAAATGTAAACTATTCCCTGCTTCACCCTTTCTCAATCTTATTTCCTGGAAGCATGTTTCTAATATCATTTGTTATTTCATAATCTATTTACTTTAGATGTTGCTTACTGACTACTTATTTTAAGAGAAGAGGGGAAATATCCTCTCTCCAGTTACCTATCTCTTTCCTCTAAAAAGTTACATCATCATATTTCGTTGAAATATTGTTAAAGATGCTGGGCGTGGTGGCTCACGCCTGTAATCCCAGCACTTTGGGAGGCCGAGGGGGGCAGATCACGAGGTCAGGAGATAGAGACCATCCTGGCTAACATGGTGAAACCCTGTCTCTATTAAAAATACAAAAAATTAGGCAGGCGTGGTGGTGGGCGCCTGTAGTCCCAGACACTCGGGAGGCTGAGGCAGGAGAATGGCGTGAACCTGGGAGGCAGAGCTTGCAGTGAGCCGAGATCGTGCCACTGCACTCCAGCCTGGGTGACAGAGTGAGACTCTGTCTCAAAAAAAAAAAAAAAAAAAAAAAAGAAAAAGAAAAAAAAAAGAAAAGAAAGCAATATTGTTAAAGATTTGATTTCTTTTGACCTCAAAACACTGCTTGCTATTGAGCCACGCAGTGTACTACTTTTCATTCTTGTATAAGTATTACTACTTGTTCTCTTTCCCCTGGTCCTTTTAACCTCATTTCTTTGTTCATACTCTTTTTTTCTTAAGCTTCATTTTCTGCTTCCTCTGACTACTTCTTACTCTGGAGTAACAATTGCTTTGGTTTTTATATGCTTAGATTTCTATATATCTACTAGAACATTTTATATATTTGTCAAATCACTATGAACATTTTTCTGAATATTCCTTTTAACAGTCTTATTTCTCATGAAATGGACTAATAGTTTCTTTTTTTCTAATACAATATTAGTGAGCATAAGTTGAAGTTTTCTTCTGCTCCCTGTGTTGTCCCTTTTTCTTGAGTACATTACAGTGTTTATTTATTTTGACTCTGTCTTTCATGTTGGAACCTTTCCTATAATCTATGGTGATCTTGGCTGCCATTCAGATTGAAAAATAAGTCACTAAGAGAATGACTGGAAGAGCCTATTTGCACGGAAAGAGCTTGTCATATGAGAGAGCTGCACTCTAGATCTAGTGAAAAATAATGAATTGGCATTTTCATGTAGGCATGTAAATGTCCATTTCTGTGGAGTCTACTCTTGGGACAATTCAGTTTCTCCAAAAAGGGACCCTTGCTATCAGCATGAAAATCCCAACCCACACAGGGCATGTTTGTCACTAGCTGTGTGGAGGATGGGAGGGTATCTGGTTATCTAATCCTTCCTTACACAGACATCCAGTCAATGCCTCTGTATTCAGCCTTGGAACTCTCACCACTTTCCAGTTCACCTGGTTCACCCCACACTTGAGTCTCTCTTTGTAGGGTGAACAGCCTTGCAAATTTTCCCTGCAGAAATCTAAAGTTCATGTTTCTTGTTCTGCTATGTCAATTACCTATCCTCAGTCAGCTTTCTGTCTTCTCAAAATTTGGTAATATCTAGTGGCTCCTGTTTCTTTCTTTTTTTTTTTTTTTTTTTTTTTTTTTTGAGATGGAGTCTCACTCTGTCACCCAGGCTGGAGTGCAGTGGCTCGATCTCGGCTCATTGCAAGCTCTGCCTCCCAGCTTCAAGCAATTCTCCCGCCTCCGACTCCCGAGTAGCTGGGACTACAGGCGCCCGCCAGCACGCCTGGCTAATTTTTTGTATTTTTTAGTAGACACGGGGTTTCACTGTGTTAGCCAGGATAGTCTCGATCTCGATCTCCTGACCTTGTGATCTGCCCGCCTCGGCCTCCCACAGTGCTGGGATTACAGGTGTGAGCCACCGTGCCCAGCCGGCTCCTGTCTCTTCAACCATTCTCTTTGTCTTTGAGGGTATATTCTTTAAAAAAAAAATTCTCTACTTATTATTTTAGTGGAATTCCAGAGGCAAGTATATATAAAGATATGCACTCAACTCATTGTTTTTTACTGATTGTCTCAGCACATATATTGAATTGCCAAGAGAGGCTGCAGTAGCATCTATTTATTTCATGTCTTTATCACAACATTATAGTTACTTGTGTTATAGGTAGCAATAGATAACTTACTGTGTTGGGACAATACCAAATTATGCAAGGCGATAAATTGTATTATAAGTCTGAGATATTTTCCATCTGATTATTATATTTATAATAAGACTAAAGTAATTAGAGACTGTAAATTTTTCAATTACTTATATTTTGCATTTGGGGATAATTTTAATTTAAGAATAATCTGAAATCACAATCTATTTACAATAAAAAAAAATCAGTTGCCAGCTACAAGTTCTAATTGATGCCAATTGCAAGTACCTTTAATATCACACAAGCAAAACCTATAGAAATAAACAGGAAATAAAAAGTAAAAGCAATTTACTTATAAATAAAGGAAGTAAAAAAGGATTTTATGGAAAATGTATTATGCCTACTAACATTGATAACCAAGTTTAAATGTTGGATTTGTCCAAGCAGTTTCATTGTTCTCACATTGATTTTATAAGTAAAAAATGTTATACATTTGAACTGAAAAGTAAATAATATAACATTTTAACCTGTTTTATAAGATGAGTTTCTACATGAACATTCTGGTTGGAAAAAAAATGTTTCTTGACCAAAACAAAAGAGAGACAAAGAAACAGAAAGGAAAAAATTTTTGCAAACCAGACAATGAGCTTAAGTTCCTTTCCAGTTCTACAATTTTATCATTGTAAGTCTCTTAAATTACTCTGTTTCACGTCATCTGTAAAATTGCAATAATAATACCTACTTTTACAGAATTATGAATATCAAATTAGGTACTGTATGGGGAGCTATAAATTCCTTTAGATGTGTAATTTATTATTAATAATCAAATCTGTGGAAATAAGAAAAGCAAAAAGTCCATGACATTATAACACAGCGTGCAATTTTCTCTTTCCACTCCTGATATTTATATACAGAGTTGTCCCTGTATGTCTTCTTATATTTTTGAATCCTAACCTAAATAGTAGTGTAGCTTTAGTCACATGGTCAAATTACGTTTTCTGTCAAACGCTGCTTCCTGCAGAAGAAGCTCATGAGTATAATTATGCAGTTGTGCATTTTTATCAGTAGTGACATCCCTTTGCCAGAAGATTTCAGACAAAACTGAACTCAGAAGCTGGAAGTCCTCTGTTGTAGCAGCTGAGCTCCTTCATGACACATTCATAGGGGGATGCGAAGAACCTAACCATGCAAGTCTGACCAAAATGTTTATGAACACGTCTTCTAATTTCATACCTATTGAATTCTTCAGTTATTATCTGTACCTTCAACATACTTCTGTCAAGGGTACCAGGAGTATGTAGATCAGGAGTGATCACTGAGGCCGGGTGTTCTGGCTCAAGCCTATAATCCCAGCACTTTAGGGGGTCAAAGTGGGTGGATCCCTTGAGGCCAGGAGTCTGAGACCAGCCTGGCCAACACAGTGAAACCCTGTCTCTGCCAAAAATTAGCTGAGCATGGTGGCATGCGACTGTAGTCCCAGCTACTTGGAAGGGTGAGGCGTGAGGATCGTTTGAACCCAGGACGCAGAGGTTGCAGTGAATTGAGATTGCTCCACTGCCCTCCAACCTGGGCAACAGAGTGAGACTCTGTCAAAAGAAAAGAAGTGTTTATTCAGTTGGTTTTTGTGACCTTCAGTGAATCTGCCAGAAATTGAGCATATATACTAAATAATTTCAAGTGTTCTTTGTAGTTTCTTATGTAGTGAAAATGGTAATAGGGCCAGGCACAGTGGCTCATGTCTGTAATCCCTCCCAGCATGTTGGGAGGCTGAGGCAGGTGGATCACTTGAGGTGAGGTGTTCAAGACCAGCCTGACTAACATGGTGAAACCCTATACTAAAATAATACAAAGTTAGCTGGCCATGGTGATGCACGCCTGTAATCCCAGCTACTTGGGAGGCTGAGGCAGGAGAATGCCTTGAACCCAGGAGGCGGAGGTTGCAATGAGCCGAGATCATGCCATTGTGCAACAATGCCTGGGCAACAAAAGTGAAACTGCGTTTCAAAAAAAAAGAGAGAAAAACTGGACATAGAACTTCTCTTTTGTTCCATTAGAGTCTAGAAGTGATTTGCTAGAGAAGAAAGAATCTCTATGAGAAAATCTTGCCTTCATTTTGGGATCTATTAAAATCTACTACAAATATTTGTCAGTTATTGACTTCCACTATGAATACATGCACTATTTAACAACAACAAAAATAATCTCTGGCATCAAAACAGTTCACAACCTGTATCCAGTTTTGAAAACATGTCTCACATGGTATCTATATTATTGTTAAGTAGATGTTCAAATCAAAGATCTGCTGCATCGTGGTGCTATTCCTCCTGGATCTGTTTCTGTCCTGACGTCAATTTGCATTTCCTTCCCTCTGTGAATTTTGAGGTATGTTTACTCCGTGATGTCTTGGATCTGTCCTTACTTGCTGGTGACATGTCAAATAGCAGACATAAGTGAGAAGTCTTCAGTGATGAGAGCCCTTTATATTCCATTATAAACTACCCGTTTATAATGGAAGTCTATCAAATGGAAACAGAAGCTGTAGTTGGCATTTTTTGAAAAAAAGACACTACAATTTCTGACTACCATAGGCTTGCCTTCTTTTCAAAAACCTAGGAAGGAGAAACCTCAGCACGTGTGTCACTGAATAGGAACACCAGACTCCATGAGCGGTCTCTAAATGTCTGTTTCACACAACAGTTATGCACTGGCTTCAGGAGCCCAATATTTCATTTCAAAGACATTCCTGCAAAGCTGTTCATTATTGATCCCAGGAGAGGAAAGAGAAGACCGATACAAGGACCACTCTGATAAGCAGATTGGTATTTAGAAAAGACAACTGCTCTTTATACACAAAACCAAATGGCATTAACAACCATGAAGAGGTCTTAGCCATGACATATAATTCTATAAACTCTATATTACTTAACATAGTAATGGAGGAGGGACATTCAGGTTAATAGCAACTTACCATATCACCAATTTTTAATTAAATAAACTATTAAAAGGTACTCAAAACTACACTAGATGTTTTATTTTTAGGGTTTTTTTGGGGGGATGGACTTGGAATTCCAAAGTTATATTAGGCTCTTTTAGTGCTTTTTATAGACATCATTATCATACACAGAGGTATAAGAAAGTACCCAGCACTAGGATCAGATAAACTTAATTACAGAATATTAAATATCACTTATGGATAGTATTTCTCACCACAGGAAATCATTAGAAAAAGAAGTGGAATTAATTTAATATCTTTTTAAGCCCCTTAAAAATGAATCTCAGCCCTAATTGATGGACGTATGGACACATATTCTCTACTCAAAGTATGAACCTCATTTAAAACTCATCTGAAAATTGACCACATGGCCTCTACTGCAGTAAGCGTTGCCCCGCTACCTCACAGTGAAGTGCTTTGCAGTTTAGATAACTCTAATTATTCAAAATACACACTTGCCAAAAAAAAAAAAAAAGACTTTCTTACAAGGCTTCCCTTTCTTCCTCCCTGTCTTCTAGTCTAACATTTTTTTAACTATATATAATTTTAAGGGGTTTAAAAAATAACTACTGGAAAATAGGTGACTAAATAAGGAACAGAAGAAAACAGGAGGAAGGACAATAAGAGGAATCATGTGGTTAAGAAGAAGGCAGGATGCAGGTCTTGTGCACTCTCTACAGGGAGGCTGCAATTGGATTCTGAGCTTCTGTGTTTCCAAAGCTAAGGGGAAAATAGGATCAAATACTTGGCTCATAGAGTACATTGTATAAATAACCATTTTCCAGAAAATGTCCAATTATTTAAGAACTGCAGCCTGAGAAATGTCACTCATAAACATCATTCTAAAGCAACTAATATACCAAGCATAAATTAAAGGGGAGCAGGGAACAAAACTTATGGCTACAGCATCAGGAGTGGCACCAACTGTGACCCTAAGACTTCACAATGGCCTCTTCTCTTCCTCTTTATCTTCAGTTTCAGTAGAATGGAGTGAACTCAATAAATGCCACCAAGTGACTGGTCATTTGCCAAAAATCAAAATTCTACACTGAGCTCCAAGTCAAATATAATTAGTGATCAAGGGGTCAGACAAGCACACTTGGTTTTTGTGCTTACTAGAAAAGTGGTGTTGCTAAGCAGCTAGCTCTTAAATCTCAGACATTATCAGAACACCGAAGTGGGAAATATTGGCAACTTTGTGAATTTGTGAGCCTTACTGGTAGATTTTGAAAAAATAAAGTGGCCTCCCAATAACTGGTCATAGGTTATTAGGAGGGAAAGATCATATGGCTGTGCTTTTTTAGGGTTTTACATTCATGAAAATCTTTATATTTAGAATTGTCGGTATCTTTGAAGGAGGCCATCAATGTAGTCAGCATATTTGTGTATCTTTGTTAAAACATTAACTATAGACACTTAAAATATACCACAATTTTTGTAACTTTCTTAGCTCTTTTTTACTTTTCACTATTCTACAAGCTTCAAAGATATATGTTGGATTTCTCCCAACTATTGAGAGGTCTTAGATAAATGCTAAGTTTTAAAATTACGCTACATGCTCTCCCCTAGCATCATGAGGATTACAGCCACAGGTAATAATCTGGTGATAACTAAACTGACTTAAACTGGAATGGGAAAGTTCATATCAGTCTAGAGAACATAGAGTTATGGACCTAGCAATGATAGTGATGTGGTAGCCCCCAAGGCAGCAAATGATTCCTGTAGACCTCCTCAAACCTTACCAGAATTGATCTGTGTGACAAACGTCTGGCTGAAGTAATGGTGTAACACTTCTGAGAATAGATTATAAAAAGACTGCAAAAGACTGCAACTTCTACCTGAGTATCTCTTTCTCTCTCTCTCTCTCTCTCTCTCACACACACACACACACACACACACACACACACACACATTCACCCCTGTGGAAAGCAAGCTAATATATTGAGAGCAGCCTTATTGATAGTCCTACATTATAAGAAACTGAGGCCCTCTAATAGCCTGTAATGAACGGAGGCCTGCCAACAACCACATGAAATAGTTTGGAAGCAGGTCTTTTGACCACAGTCAAGTCGTGGGATGACTGCAGCCTCACGAAATATCTTGAGTCAGAATACTCCAGCAAAGCCAGAAAAATATTGATTCTAAGTGGAAATTTAAGTATATATATTGTAAACCTGAGAACAACGACTAAAACATCTAGACAAAATGATATGGTAATAACTGCAATAGATAAATTAAGATGATATACTAAAAACTGCTGAAAATAAAGAAGACAGAAAAGGGGAGGGGGATACACAAAAGAACAAACATCAAATAAATAATATAATTAATATAATAATTAAATTATATAATTATAATATATAATATTGTATAATTATAATATATTATTAATAATATATAATTAAGTGTAAGCATTTACATTAAGTGTGAATAGTCTAAAAATGCTATTTAAACTACAGATTCTCAGAATGGATAAAAATCAATGACCCAGCTACATGTTGCCTACAATAAACTCATTGGAAACTTAAGGATATGGGCAAGAAAAAGTAAAAGGACAGAAAGAGATATACCATACAAACTCTAATCAAAAGAAAATGTGAGTGGTTACATTAATATCAGACAAAGTAGGCTTCAGAGCAAAGAAAAACACTAGAGACAGAGAAAGATGTTACATAATGATAAAAGTATCCGTTTACCAGGATGATATAACATTCCTCCATGTGTACATACCTAAAAACAGATGACAAGTCACATGAAACAAAAACTGACAGAATTAAGAGAAATGGACAAATCTACAGTTGTAGTTAGGGACTTCAGCACCACTCTTACAGTAATCTGTAGGAGCAGGAGACAGAAAATCAGCAAGCATATGGAATAAGTGAACATCACCATTTACCAATGGAATCTAATCCACCTTTATAGAATATTCCGGCCAGGCGCGGTGGCTCACGCCTGTAATCGCAGCACTTTGGGAGGCTGAGGCGGGCAGATCACGAGGTTAGGAGATCGAGACCATCCTGGCCAACATGGTGAAACCCCGTCTCTACTAAAAATACAAAAATTAGCTGGGTGTGGTGGCTGCACACCTGTAGTCTCAGCTACTTGGGAGGCTGTGGCAGGAGAATCACTTGAACCTGGGAGGTGGAGGTTGCAGTGAGCTGAGATGGGGCCTGCACTTCAGCCTGGTGATAGAGCGAGACTCCGTCAAAAAAAAAAAAAAAAAAGATATTCCGCCCCAATAGCAGCAGAATGTACTTGTTTTTTGGAATATTCACCAAGACAGATCTTATCCTGAAGGACGTAGGGGTGGAAGTTGGGATGACATTTTAAACACATGTGAAATAACTAAATTAAATAAGAAAAGTAGATTATATAACCATAATAAAAGTAAAGTAGAATCAATAACAGGAAGATAACAGGAAAGTCTCTAAACATTTGCAATTAAAAATACTCTTGTAAATAATCATAGGGGATAGGCTTAGAGGAAACTAGAAGATGTTTTGAATTGAAAGAAAATGAAAATAAAACATGTCAAAATTTATGTGATAGGGCCAAAGCAGTACTTAGAGGAAAGTCATAACATTAAATGCTTGTGTTAGAAAAGAAAAAATAAGTCAAATAAATAATCTAAATCCTTCACCTTAAGAATGTAGAAAAAGAGTAGCAAATAAATACAAAGCAAGTCAGAGGGAGGAAGGAATACAGATTAAGACAGAAAATAATGAAATGGAAACACAAAACTAATGAGGAAAATTCATGAAAATAAAAGTTGTTTCTTTTAAAAGATCAACAAAATCCATAAATCCTAGCAATACCAATAAAGAATAAAACAGAGAAGACAGAAATTATAAATATCAGAAATAAAAGAAAAATACTACTATACTCTGCAACCATTAAAAAAAATAAGAATACCACACACAAATCTAGTTACAGAAAATCACAAATTTGGGTGAAACAGACCAATACCTTGAAAATCATCAACTTCCAAAAACTCACCTAAGTTTAAAGAGATAGACTGGATAGTTTTACAACTTTTAAAGAAATTTAATTAACAATTTTTAAAACTTCCAAAAAAGGAACTTCTAAATAATGTTGCTGATTAATTCTTACTTAACAATATTTAATAAATATTTAACAAATAAGTAAAGCAATTCTGCACTATTTTCAAGAAAATAGAAGAGGAAGAAATATTCAATAATTCATTTCATGATGACAGCATTACCCTGTTAACAAATCAGGCACAGGCATTACAAAAAAATCTACAAACCAATATCCTTCATGGACAAAGATTTAGAAATTATTAACAAAATTTTAGCAAAGTTAATGTAGTCATATTTTTAAAACCTGTACCTCACAACTAACTGGGGTTCACCACAGGAATGCAGGAGTGGTTCAATATTTGAAAATCAATCAATATTATTTACTATACTAGTAGCCAAGGAAGTAAAGTCTTATGAATATATGAATTGACGTGGAAAAAACATTTGAGAAAATTCAACATCCATTCATTATTTAAAAAAAAAAAAGACTCAAGAAACCAGGAATAGAAGGGAATTTCCTCAGCCTGCTAATGAGTATTTACCAAAAATCCACAGCTGACATCATGCTTACTGATGACTTACTGTATTTTCCTACTAAAGTCAGGAATGAGGAAAGGATGTACATGCTCACAGCTTCCAGTCAACATTGCACCTTAAATCTTGGCTAGTACAATAAGGCAAGAATAAGAAAGAAATGGCACAGACTGAAGAACAATAAATAAAACTGTCCTGATACATAGACCTGATTGTCTCTTTAGAAATGGGAATTTCTGCATAAGAAGTCCTAGAACTAAGTTAATTTAGCAAGGACACAGCCTACAAGGTCAATACAAAAATCAATGGTATTTCTATAAACTACCAATGAACAACTGGAAGCCAACACTTTATTATAGCTCCAAAACAAATGGAATACTTAGATGTATACATCTAAGAATACATGTACAGGATTTCTATGCTGAAAACAATGCTGATGAAATAAATCAGAAAATATCTAAATAAATGAAACAACATATTTTTTGCATGTACTAGAAGACTCAACATAATAAAGATGTTCATCCTTCACAGATTGAACTATAGATTTGATGCAGTTTTAACTGAAATTCCAGTAGGATTTTTTTTTTTTTGCAATATAGAAAATATGATTATAAATTCATGTGTTCATGTGTAAAGTGAAGGAACTAGAGTGGCCAAAGAAATTTTGAAAGAGGTGAATAAAGTTGGAAACAGATTACTCTTTTAAGACTTACTATAGAAATAAAGACTTTTCCAGATAAACAAAAGCTGAGGGATTTCATCAACAACAGATCTGTCCCATAAGAAATGTTAAAAGTATTTCTTCAATCTGAAAGAAAATGATGTTAATAAGAAATAAGAAATCATCTAAAGGTACAATCTCAATGATAATAATAAGTACACAGACAAACACAGAACATTATGACACCATCAATGTGGTGTGTTAACTATTCATATCTTGAGTAAGAAGACTAAAAGATGAACCTATCAAAACTAATAACTACAACAACTTTTCAAGACATAGACAATATGAGATATAAATAGAAACAATAAAAGGTAAAAAGCAGAGAGTATGAAGTTAAAAGTGTAGTTTTTATTAGTTTTATCTTTGCTTGTTAATTTGTTGGTTTTTGAAATTGGTGTTAAGTTTTCATCAGTGTAAAATAATAGGTTAGAAGATGTTATTTGAACGCCCCATGGTAACCGTAAATTAAAAAACCTACAGGAGATACATAAAAAAATAAAAAGCAAGAAATTAAAACATACCACTATAGAAATCACCTTGTCTAAAGGGAAGACAGAACAGAAGGAAAGAAGGAAGAGAAGACCACAAAATAACAAGAAAACAAATTTTAAAATGGCAGTAGTAAGTTCTTATCAATAATAACATTGAATGTAAATAGACTAAAATATCCAATCAAAAGACACAGATTAGCTGAATGGATTATAAAAACATGACCAAGGTTCTGCTGCCTACAAGAAATACACTTCACCTATAAAGACACACATAGACTGAAAATAAAGGGATGGAAAATATATTCCATGTGAACAGAAACCAAAACAAGAACAAGAATAGCTATACTTATATCTGACAAAATAGATTTCAAGGGAAAAACTATAAAAAGGGACAAAAAAGTCATTATATAATATTAAAGTGGTCAATTCAGCAAGAGGACATTAATACTTGTAAATACACATGCACCCTACAGTGGAGCACCTAGATATATAAAGCAAATATTATTAGAGGTAAAGAGAAGTGATAGACCCCAATACAATAATAGCAAGAGATGTTAACACTCCACTTTCAGCATTGGACAGATCATCCCAACAGAAAAAAAATTCAACAACATTTTTAAAAGATCATTTATCATGACCAAATGAGATTTATCACAGGGATGCAAGGATAGTTCAACATATGCAAATTAATTTGTGATAAATCATATCAATAGAATGAAGGACAAAACCCATATGATCATTTCAATTGGTGCTAGAAAGCATTTGATAAAATTCAACATTGCTTCATGATAAAAGCCCTCAAAGAAACTGGGAATAGAGGGAACACACACAGTAAAAACCATATGTGACAGACCTACAGCTAGTATCATACTGAATGGGGTAGGGGGTGGAACAGGAAGCCTTTCCTCTAAGAGCTGGGGGAAAAAAAAAAAAAAAGATGCCTACTTTCACAACTGTTATTTAACACAATACTGGAAGTCCCAGGTAGAGCAATCAGACAAGAGAAAGAGATAAAGGGCATCCAATTGGAAAGAAATAAGTCAAGCTATCATTATTTGCAGATTATATGAGCTTATATTTGGGAAAACCTAGACTCCACCAAAAAAACTATTAGAACTAATAAATTTAGTAAAGTTGCAGGATACAAAATCAAATACAAAAATCAGTAGCATTTCTAAATATGGACAGCAAACAGTCTGAAAGAGAAATCAAGAAAGTAATTCCATTTACAATAGCTACAAATAAAATTAAATGGAATTAACCAAAGAAGTTAAATATCTCTGCAATCAAAACTATAAAATATTGATGCAAGAAATTGAAGAGGACACACAAAAAAATAGAAAAATATTCCATGTTCATAGATTGGAAAAATCAATATTGTTAAAATGTCCACACTATCCAAAGCAATCTACAGATTCAATGCAATCCCTGTCAAAATATCAATGACATTCTTAAAAGAAATAGGAAACATAATCATAAAATTTATATGGAATCACAAAATACCCAGAATAGCAAAATTCATCCTGAGTAAAAAGAATAAAACTGGAGAAATCACATTACCTGACTTCAAATCATACTATAGAGCTATAGTAAACAAAACAACATGGTACTGGCATAAAAACAGACACATAGATCAATGGAACAGAATAAAGAATCCAGAAAAAAATCCATACATCTACCATGAAATCATTTTCAATAAAGGTGCCAAGAACATAGATGAAGGAAAAGGCAGTCTCTTCAATAAATAGTGCAGGGAAAATTGAATATCCATATACAGAAGAATAAAACTAGAATTATTTCTCTTCATATATAAAAATCCAATCAAAATGCATTAGAGATTTATATGTAAGACCTCAAACTATGAAACTATTAAAAGAAAACATTAGAGAAACTCTTCAGGACATTGGTCTTTCCAGATATTTTTAAAATAATACCCTACAAGCACAGACAAACAAAGCTAAAATGAACAAATGGGATCACATCAAGTTAAGAAACCTCTGTACAGCAAGGGCAATGATCAACAAAGTGAAGAGACAAACCACAAAATGGGAGAAAATATTTCCAAACTATCCATCTGACAAACAATTAATAATTAAAATATATAAGGAGCTCAAACAATAGGAAAAAAATCTAATAATCTGAGTTTTAAAATGGGCAAATGATTGGAATAGACATTTCTCAAAAGAAGACATACAAATGACAAATAGGTATACGAAAAGGTACTCAACATCACTGTTCATCAGAGAAATGCAAATCAAAAGTATAATGAGATATCATCTCATTCCAGTTAAAATGGCTTATATCCAAAAGACAGGCAATAACAAATTTTGGTGAGGATGTGGAGAAAAAGAAAGCCTCACCCACAGTTGGTGTGAATGTAAATTAGTACAACGACTATGGAGAACAGTATGGAGGTTCCTCAAAAAACTAAAGATAGAGCTACCATGTGATCCAGCAATCCAACCGCTAGTTATACACCCAAAAGAAAGGAGATCAGTATATCAAAGAGATATTTGCACTCCCATGTTTATTGTAGCACTGTTCACAACAGCCAAGATTTGGAAACAAGTGTTCATCAACAGATGAATGGATAAAGGAAATGTGGTACATATACACAGTGGAGTACTGTTCAGTCATAAAAAAGAATGAGATCCTAACATTTGCAACAACATGGATGGAATAGAGGACATTATGTTAAGTGAAATAAGCCAGGCACAGAAAAACTTAGCATATTCTCACTCATTTGTGGAAACTAAAATAACAGAATTCATGGAGATAGAGAGTAGAATAATGTAACCACAAGCTGGGAAGAGTAGTAGGGAGGAAGGAGGGAAGTGCAGATAGTTAATGGGTACAAAAATATACCTAGATAGAATAAATAAGATTAGTATTTGATAACATAACAGAGTGACTACAGTAAACAATAATTTATTATACATTTAAAAATAACTAAAAGAGTATAATTGGAGTGTTTATAACACAAAGAAACAAGAAATACTTTAAGTGATGAATATCCCATTTTCCCTGTTGTTATCATTACACATTGTATGCCTGTATCAAAGTATTTCATGTACCCCATAAATATCTATACCTACCATGTACCCATAAAGATTAAAAATAAAAATAAGTTTTACTATAAAGCTAAGTAAAGAAGAAAGTGGGATATTAGCAAAGGAATAGACCCATAGATCAATGGAACAGAATGGATAGTCTAGATACAGACTCAGACCAATATGGCTAATTAATTTTTGACAAAGGTGCAAAGATTTTTCAATGGAGAATGATTGTCTTTTCAATAAATTAAGTTGGAAAGTCTGACATTAAAATTGGTATGCAGTTGGTAGGCAAAACAGTAAGTCTTCATTTTAAACCTTACACCTTATGTAAAAATTAAAGCAGCTCATAGATCTACATATATAAAGATTAAAATTATAAAATACATAGAAGAAAAATAAGAAAAAATCCTTATGATATGAAATTAGGCAACCAGTTCTTAGACATAAAAACATAAACCATAATTGGACTTTATCCAAATTACTTTGTGTGAAAGCAACTACTGAGAATTAAAAAAAAATAATAAACTGCAAGTTAGGAGAAAATATTTGCAAATCATATATCCGCAAAGGTCTTTATTCAGCATTCATAAAGACTGCTCAAAACTCAATAGGAAGCAAACACCCAACTGAAAAATAGGCAAAATACTTGAATACATTACACCAATAATCACTTAAGTAAGGCAAATAAGTCCATGAAAAGATGAGCAACATAATTAGCTGTTAAGGGAATGCAAAGGTAACTTACGATAAAATCCAACTCCACACCTATTAGAATGGCTAAAATAAAAAATTATGCCCGTACCAAGCACTAGCAATGAAATGGACCAAATGGGACTCTCATATATTGCTGGTGGGAATGGGAAACGCCTGCACAGGGAACACAGTTTGGCAGTTCCTCATAAAGTCAGGCAAACATGTACTATGCAAGACTCAGCACTTCTATTTCTTGACTACCCTCTAAAAATGAAAATAATATCAACACCACTACCTGTACATGAATGTTTATGGCAGTCCCATTCATAGCTGCTCGAAACAGGAAAAAAAATCTCTCAATAGATGAATGAATAAGCCAACTGTGGCACATTAATATAATGGAATACTATTGCAAAAAGAAGGAATAAACTACTGATATCAGAAGCATCTTGAATTAATATCAAAGGCATTTGCTGAGTGAAAGAAACTAGAGCCAAAATGTTCCACGCTGTGTGATTCCATGCTGTGTGATGTCATTATATTACATACTTGAAAAACCAAAGCTCTAGGGATGGAGAGGAGCTCACTTGTCATAGTTTAGAGGCTACGAGAGGATGTGACGACAAAGAGCTAGCAAAGGGACACAAAAGAAAATTTTCAGAGCAATGAAACCATTCTATGCCCTGGTTGTGATGGCGTTTACTTGAATCCATACCTGCATAAAGAATATATAGACCCGTACATGCAAAAAAAAAGTGTTTTTACTATAAAATTTCAAAATAAAATATTTTAAGAAACCTATTACAACAGTAAGATAACATATATTTCTAAATGATAGACATTAGCCACAAATATAATGACGGTCAGAAACATTTAAAATAAATCCTTGTTGAAAATTGGAGAATCTGAGACATTTAAGACTCTTGAGTGAGCAAAAGTTGTTGAATCTCAATCCTTAGTTTTGGGACTTAATCTACAGCTGAGGACATGTCCAGTGTCTTTCTTGCTGGCAGCAGGGCAATGACAGGTGAGTTGTAATCTGACAGAATGGGAGTCAAGTCTTAGCAAAGCTGTGCCAGCATCTGACAAGGCAGCTGACATGAAGGTGACAGGTTGCCTGCTTTGGAGGGCTTCTCTGCAGGGCACTGCCGACCACAGTGGAAACATGACACTCACAGCTTTGCATGAGGCAGATCTGCTAAAAATCAAGTGGTTCACTTGTCGTTCAGACTATGCTTGTTCACTTTACAATTAGGAAGCACCTGTGGAAAATGTCCCACTTAACCTAATCTGCTCATGGGAACAGGGTAGATGGAAAGAGATCGAAGAACAGTCTCAAGCTTTTATGTAGGATGTAAACATTTTAAAAATAGCTAAGATAATGAACAAAAGTATAGACTCTATTCTTAAATGTAAAAAAGAAATATATTCCAAACAGCATGAGTAGTATGAAACACAATATCCAGATGGATTATTTAGTTTAAAAAAACAAATAAAAGAAGCATATATTTACATAAAATATATAACTTAGAGGCACACCTTTGTATATAAAATATATACATTGCATTCATTACAACAAATGAGACAGCTCTTCATGCTTTGACATGATTTTGCCTAAGAGCTTTATATTGCCAAAAGGACACGTTGTTCTAAATGAATCAGTTATGTTAAAAATAATTTTGTATGAATTTATGTATCACATATATAATAATATATAGATAATATAGATAAAAATGAATGTGTATGTGTGTGCGTGTTTGTGTGTGTGTGTGTGTAAGCATAGGAAAAAAACAGAAAATGTTAATGGGATTAGCTGAAAAGTGGGCTTCTTTGCAGGAGATGAATGAAGGAGAAAAGGGCAGCCTTTCATTTTTTATGATTTAAAAACATGCTTTTCATATAAAATCTAACCATGCACACCTACAACTTAACATGGGAGAAAAGACAAAGAGATATGTATCAAATGTTAACATTGGTTGTCTTGGTTTCATAAAATGAGATGTAAACTTTATCTTCTTTGTGCTTTTCTGTGTTACCAAAATGTCAGCAGTAGATAAGAATAACTTTCAAAAACAGTAAAACATTATTAGGGTTGAACAGAACAAAACTAAGTCTATGCCATAACACCCTTTTGTAGAACACCTCCACTATCATCAATAATTAAATGTAGTTTTCAAGTGCCACCCTACATATATTATCCCAAACCTTTTTTGGTAAATCTAATCTTCTAAATTATCAAAAGGATTGATAGAAATGTTGGAGATTTGTTCCAAATTTTTGAATAGGGTAGAAATGTCTTTGCAACATTTAAGAATTCATTTTTACCTTTCCATCACCCCTTGCTGCATACGAACCCTGCCCTCCTCCCCGGCATTCCAGGTTATCTGTGGTACAGGGTCACATCGTGTAATGATGTGGTCACATAGTGACAGGATACACTCATCTATGGTTTCATAATGAACAATCCCCAGTGTCAGTAGCTTTAAAGGATACGCATGTATTTCTCGCTCACAATGCGTGGTTACGCTTCACGCCCATCAGTGCTTCCCTGGGACTGTGCTGTGGGTCATTTTCCCTCAGGAACCAGGGTGGAAGGACACTCTGTCTCCATGTTTCCATGTTTGCTGAGGCAGGGAAAAGGGAAACATAATAAATCACATACCTGGGCTTTAAAAATTACTTTCCGAAGTGACCTGAGTCACTTCCTCTCACATTTCATAAGCTGTAGGAAGTCAAATGACCACACCTAACCACAAAGTGGAAGAGAAATAAAATACTGCCACTTGCTCAGAAGGAGAAAGGACAAAAACCTTTGATGAATAGAACTAATGACAACCATAGTCAGAATCACAGGATAAGCAACAACTGACATCAGTAAGAATGCAACTGACTCAGCCTATTAGATACATTTTTCACATCACAGATTTGTTTTAAGTTGAGTGGTTAAATTAAAAATGTTGCACTTCTAGTGCGCCAAAACTATTGTTCTTAAAAAATGAATTTGACAGGTATTATTTCATTTACTTCTTTTCTTTTCATTTCTGTCTTTTTTTTTTTTTTTTTTTAGGTGGAGTCTCGCTCTGTCGCCCAGGCTGGAGTGCAGTGGCACGATCTCGGCTCACTGCAAGCTCCGCCTCCTGGGTTCACGCCATTCTCCCGCCTCAGCCTCCCGAATAAAAAAACTAAAAAAACAAGCCCTAAGTGAATTAGTCATTTTCAGATAACAGCCACTACCAAGTAAATCTAGAAAAAGATTAGAAAAAAAGATTCTCATTAGGCTAATCAGAAATACTTCCATTAGCAAGATTTTTTTCACCTACTTCTATTTATTTGTTTTATATATCTAGCTATGTTTATTCACTTTGCCAAAGCATTTTTGAATGCCTACTAAGAGCTGTGGATTTGAGCACAAGGTACTCAATAGCAAGCCTTTCAATTTGATCAATGCTAATATTTAAGCATCGTCAGTAAACAAGGTATCATTTAAATCTACCTGGAAATATGTATAAGCTGGCTTCTGGGTTATTTTAGCATAGATTCCATGCCTGGGGAATGTGATATGTGATGCACATAGCTCCTCGAGGTTAACAGTGGCATTGACCTCAGCAACTTACAATTCAGAATAAATATATAGGAAATGTATGTGCTCATAGAATTTAAGAAATGATTATTTTTGACCTTGAGACTGAGTTTTATCTGTTTCTAAAACGTTGCTAAGTCATTACACTCTTCCTTCCTGCCTACCCACCCCATGGCTCACCACCAATTTAAACTATCTATTCTCATACACTGTCCTCATGTCACATCTGATTGTCTCTGGAGAAAAGACCTCTGGTTTTAGATGTGAGGACACTGTGTTTTATAATCTCCAGGGACTTATCAGAGATTAGAGCTTTTTAACCTACATCTAAGAAATAGATGTGCTGCATATTCACAAACATCAGAGCAACCGATTCCTCAAGAGGTTCGAGATCTCAGTAGTTGGCACTATTGCTGTTTATAGCAGTCTATTTCAGATTTAACTAGACCACTCCTGAAAATGTTCCAAGGTCCAGTTATGAAATCAATCACTAACATAATAGTTAAATCCTGCCATTTGGGGATAATTTTTCTTTAAAAAAAGATCATCCATTGAACTAAAAAATATATAAAAGGGAATAATGTGTATCTAATTATTAATGTACTATAGAAATTAGCTTTTATATTGCAATTTATATTGCAATTACCTTCTTTGTGTTATAAAGCAGAACAATACATAAGAATAACTTCTTTATTAATGCCTAATAGCACGGTAATTTAAAATATTCAAGTTTCTTTAATAAGGTAGTGTATGAAATGTTACTTAATTTGACAAGATTAATTATACAATTAATTTAAGACTGCTCTCAATTAAATTAGTAAAAATTCTTAAGCTTGCTGCTTTTGAAAAGAGTGCTGGAATCTAGCATGAAGTGAGATACCTATTAAACACGGTATTAATTAAACCGTGATGAAATAATGCATGTTTTGTTAATATAATAGGCATTGTCAGATAGTTGGTAAAGGGGTAGTATTTCATTACTTTAATAATACTAACGCCCAAGCCCTCTAAACTATTTGAAGGGTCTACAACAATACTGGAAATTATAGTGGCTTGGGATGGTGCTCAGAATTACTCAAGATAACAACAATAGCAACAAAACTCCTGCTCTGGCAGTCCTGAGTCAGTGTATTTCGAGGTTCTCTTAAGACAGAACCACTGCCAAGAGGAGCTTATCGGCCATCAAAATATCTCTGAGGTGGAGTTACCTTGGTTAATTCACACCATGATCCAGGGTCTACTCCAGGTTTTCATGTCCAAAGGCTGAAGCTTGTCAAATTCTCAGGGTTACTTAGGTTCAAGTCAACTGAGAGATGCTGATTAAATTCCTAATTCACTTAAGTATAATCACCTAATTCTCATTTATATATTGGACAATGGAGGAAACGTATCTACCATTCTGGGAAGTCAGAAGGCCCAATTCCTATTTCTACAGTGATCCCTTTCATGCGTCAAAGTACCTAGAAAAATCCTTTTAGTGATCTAAAGGTTTTTTGTTGTACAAATGTGTGGAATGTAAGTCATCCAGGCTGTGGTGGAGCCAAAACATCATTCCTATATCACATAAAACACGTCTCTAGTGACTAGAATGTTCCTATTATTCAGATTCTCTCTCTCCTCTCTCTGCCCACACACCCCCTTGTCTCTCCATGGGGTACTCTGTACTAATTCTATGGCTGAAGGACAAAGGAATGGGGCTTATGGTGCAGTTACCAGTTAGTGTTTCATTGTCCATGCTGTGCAAGCTGACTAGGAAAGAGGGGCTAAGAAACTGGGAGAAAACCCATTGATCTGAGTACAATTAAGTCTTGCTCTGGGATGGGAATCATTCTTAATATTTCGTGTAACTTTGGATCCTATGCATGATAAATGATGAATTTCTTAATTCAAACCTCGTACTCCTCAGGGAACAGAAGCACCTTGTGTCATATTGAATCCAACAGTTTCCTGAGTTAGGGTTGACATTGAGGGAAGACACAGGGTCTCTACTAGTTTATATGGAGGGGGGAAGCACTCTTTCCTTTGTGGCAATGCAAAATTGCATCCAGGCTTATGGTTTGGGAGTAAGAGCACAGCCCCTACTCCTGTTGAATTTCAGTGTTCCCTGGGTTCTAGGTAGGGGAGCCACGGAACAGTGCAGAACTGCAGTACAATACATGGAGACTCATTGAAGAGGGGTTGCAGAGACAGCAGGTAGACTACACATAACAGTACTACAAGGGATTCTGCAAAGGCCACTCATAAGCATGAGAGTAATTAAAGAGTGGTAAAAAAAAAAAAAAAAAAAAAAGTAAAGAAAAAAGAAAAAATTCCTGCATCCAGGAGATGCTGTGTTCCCCGTGATGCAGCTGGAACCTGAGCTGCAGACAGGAGGTGCGAGTTTCAGGATGTTCCCCACTGAGCCAGAGGAACATCTACGGCAGTGATGCTTGAAATTTTTATATGAACTATTTTGTCATCCTACCCTTTTCCTCCAAAACAAAAATTAGAGGATTATTTTAATACTTTGGATTCTTCCCCCCTTTTTGAGAAATAAAGTTTTTTATGAAAAGCCTGAAAAAAAAGAAAAAAAGAAAAAAGAAAAAAATTTTCTCATGAGAGTTTAAATGAACCTCGTAGGAGTCGTAGCTTCCAAATGCAGGTTGATAACAATTTATAAATTATAATCAGATTCCAGGTGAAAATGATCATAAAAATAACTTTTTCTAAGCTCATCAGTTTCAAATGAGAAAGAAAAGTACCAAGTCAGTCAAGCTCACACAAATCATGGCAGAGCTGGAGCTCAAGCCCAGCTTTTTGATACTCAGTCTTGTGTATTTCACATGCTATCTCATCATCATTAGGTAAATCCTGTAACTTTGCACACAACATAAATATCTATAAATAGAATAATCCTCCATATTGCAAAAACCACTGAAAAATCTTCTTTTAATTCCTGTGATGCGTACCCAATGGGTAGTTGTCCTAAGGTCATATGGTCATTAAGGAAGCAATAGCTTGCGTTTGTTGAGTACTTAACTGTGTGCCTGGCATCATTCTAAGACACGTCTCTTTTCTATTGATTTCCACTACACATTCTCCAAAACAAGTGATGGCTCTAAGATACTTAGAATAAAATTAAGATTCTTGCCATATAGTAGAAAGAGCATCTCATTAGTACTTGCAGTTTACATGCATTTAACTCTTCTATCCAGCCGCTTTCAGGTATTTAAAAGTGAACCGATTAACATGCACTACACACAGATTAAAATTTCCATCTTCCAGGAAGTTCTTGCTGACTCCACTGGTAGAATGTTTAAGCACAAACAATATAACCATCCTCAATTAGAGTTTAGTAGGATATAAAAAAGATCCTTTAAATGGAGTTGCTCTGTTCTTTCTCTCTCTCTCTTTCTCTCTCTCTCTCTCTCACACACACACACACACACTGTCTGTTGGCTCTATCAGTATTACACATGTGGGCGCACACACACACACACTTTTACTCCTGATCAAACCAGTCATGATCTTCTCAAGTCTCCACAGGTCAGTCCTTTCTGAAAATAATGGGTTACCTACAGGGACATTAAGTATTTAGCAGCCACCTACCAAGCTACTGCTACCTGGGGATATTTAATGGGGTTACACAGGAAGTATCATGGTGTTACACAAGTGCACAGTTTATTTTCAGAAAAGACTCTAAGCAGGAAGTTATTCTTTCCACCTAAAGCCATGTACAGGGGTCTTCACTTTGCTGTTAGGAGGAGATGGTCACTGCTCGCCCAGGACTATGCAGGCCCCAAGGGAATGCGGGGCAGGTGTAGCGGATTCTGCCTGGAAAAAGAGAAGCAGCCACCTGCGGCCCATGTTTTCAGGGCAGAATGGGGTGTGTAGGGGGAACTTTCTGGAGAAAATCACGGACAAAGACCCCATACTTAAAACCTATGTTTTATTACCATGTGTCAATTAAAAAGAACCATATTTTTAAAAATGTGTTTTAGCCAAGAACTTAATAAACCAAAGCTTAGTAACCATGAGGGCTGGCCCAAAAGTGAGAAATACAGATTTTAAGATGAGTAACTCAGAGATAGATGAGGATTCACTTTGAGGGAGAACGATGTATTTCTCTAGCCCAGTTTTCTCAAAAGGAAAAACTGGTGTCTAATATCAGACTCATTATGTATCCTTCATAATTTAAAGCGTATACATGTTGTGTGTATAGGACTCTTAGTATTAGTAAAATATGCCTATTTGCCAGCTTAGAAAATCTCCCAAATTTCAATGCTGAAAAATGTTCTTTTAATTCATATAATGTATACTCAATGGGTAGATATCCCAAGGTGATCGTCACCATGGATGTCTTAGCATGCATTTATTGAGTGCTCACTGTCTCCCTTCCATTATTGTAAGCATTTTGTATATGTTTCATTTAATTCTGACAACAATGTTGTGAGTTTTGTGACAACAAAACTATGAATACCCTCATTTCAGAAAAGAGAAGAAACTGAAGAACAGAAGTCAAGGTGCCCACGATTATATAATTAGAAAGTGGCAGAGCCAGTTTCAAATGCAGATACCCTTTCTCATATCCTATACTCTTGACTATTACACAGTGCTAGCAAAAGTACCCATAGACCCGTGAAAAAGACACAAATTCCTTTAATATAAGGAAATGAGATGAGAATCCATTTGGGCAGAAACAGCTACAAAGATCAGGCCATCCAGAGCCAAACTTCCAGTTTCAGAAGCAAGTTCCTCTTACTTCCAAGTTCCTAGCTGGTAACAAATTCAGCATATTCCTGACATTAATCAAAGCTTGATTTCACCGTTGCAATTGCTCCTAGAGGGTCCAGGATTCAGGAAACTTGAGGGCTATTCTTGGATCCCACAACAAGTAACAAACTATAAAACTTTGTTTATATGTGTCTGCAGGACAGTAGGCTAGACTAATTTACTCCCAAATGACTTACTTCTGCACATAATCCTAAGCATTCACTTTGTTCAAAATTAAGCCTCACCAAAATAACAGATGATCACATCCCATCCTTTTGATGCTGTCTCCAAATAGTTGAAATCAAGAATGTTAAGTTTGAGAATACTAATACTTTAAAAATTTACCTATGTCTGTCATCAGTCCCTCTTCTCACAATCAGTCTCAAAGGGAAACGGTCAAAAATACAAAGTGATTCATGAATAAGGTTATTAATTTTGGTATATTTGTAATAGCAAAAGAAAGGAAGCAATTCAAATGCCCACCAATAGGGAACTGGTTCAATAAGCTCAGGTACAGTCACACAAAGAAATTCTATGAAGATGTAAAAATGAATGATAAAAATCGCTATGTACGAAAGTGGTAGAATCTCCAAGGATACATTGTTAAAAGAAACACAGGAAAGTGTGTGTGTGTGCGCATGCGCGTGGGTGTGATTGTATTTGGCGAGTAAGATGGGGAATATACACACACTTATTTTTGTGCAAAGGCCCATTGGAATTGCATGTAGAAAACTAATACATATGACTACCTATAGGATGAGGCAGGGAACGGGGGAGAAGAGATTAGGACAGAAATGAGACTTCTCTAAAAACAACTTTTTAAATATTTAAAATAGGAGTAGGGGTAGAATTAGCATGCAATAAACAACACATATTTAAAAGCATGATTTGACAAGTTTTGACTAAGTTACACACCCATGAAACCACCACCATAATCAAGATAATGACATGTCAGTCAATGTACAGAGTTTTCTCCTGTCCCTTTGTAATATCTCCCTTCAGCTCCTCCCCTTGCCCCAACATTTCCTCCTTCACCCACCCCTCTGTGGTCTCCAGGTTGCCTCTGGTCTGCTTTCTGTCACTGTAGATTAGTTTGCATTTTCGGGAATTGCAAGTAAATAGAATCCTACTATATGTAACCTTTTTTATTGAGCTACTTTCACTCAGCATAATTATTTCAAGATTAATCATATTGTTGCATGTATTAATAGTTAATTCTTTTATTGCAGAGTAGCATTCCATTGCACAGATGCACTACACTTTCTTTACCCATTCACTGACTGGTGGACATTTTTTTCTCCAGGTTTTGGCTATTGCAAATCAAGTTCCTCTGAATATTTATGTGTACATTTGTATGGACATAAGCTTTCATCTCTCTTTTGTAAATACCCATTAGTGAAATCACTGGACCACATGGTAGGTGCATTTTGAACTTTTAAAGAAACTAACAAACATTTTACAAAGTAACTGTACTGTTTTACATTAACAATAGTGTATGAGAATTCCAGTTCCTCCACATCCTGCCAATACTTGGATGGGCAGTCTTCTTAATTATAGTCACTCAAATCGGTGTGTAATGCTATCTCACTGTGGCTCTAAATTGCATTTTTCAAATAATGAATGATATTGATAATGTTTTCATGTGCTTATGTGGCCTACATTTCTTCTTGGTGAAGTGCCTATATCAATATTTTGCTCATTTTTTTAAACTGAGTTTTAATTTCCCAGTAGTGAGTTCCAAGGGATCTTTATGTATCATGGATGTAACTCTTGTATTACATATACAATATATGAATATTTTCTTCCTGACTTTACGTTATTGTTGCCATAAATTTCACTTTTACATATGTTATAAACATCACATTACATTGCTACTTTTGATTAAGGTGTAAATTATCTTTTGAAAAGCTATTTTATTTACATAAAATGAATATAAAAATATTAGTTAATTAACCATGTATTTACCATTTCCAGAGTTATTTGTTCCTTTCTGTAGATTCATATTTCTATCTAGTATCCATTTCTTTCTGCCCGGAGAAATTCATTTTAACATGTTCTGCTGGAGACAAATTCTGAAATTCATCCAACTGAAAAAATCTATTTCTCTTTGGTTTTCTAAGAATATTTTAGCTAGTGATATGGTTTGGCTGTGTCCACACCCAAATCTTATCTTCAATTCCCACATGTTGTAGGAGGGACCCAGTGGGAGGTAACTGAGTCATGGAGAAGGTCTTTCCCATGCTGTTCTCAAGATAGTGAATAAGTCTCTTGAAATCTGATGGCATTATTAAAGGGAGTTTCCCTGCACAAGTTCTCTCTTTGCCTGTTGCCATACATATAAGACATGACTTGCTGTTCCTTTCCTCCTTGCCTTCCACCATGATTGTGAGGCCTCCCCAGTCACATGGAACTGTAAATCTATTAAACTTTTTTCCTGTATAAATTGCTCACTCTTAGGTGTGTCTTTATCAGCAGCATGAAAATGGACTAATACAGTAAATTGGTACTGGGGGTTGGGTGTTGCTGAAAAGATACCTGAAAATGTGGTAGTGACTTTGGAACTGGGTAACAGGCAGAGGTTGGAACAGTTTGGAGGACTCAGAAGAAGGCAGGAAAATGTGGGAAAGTTTTGAGCTTCCTAGAGACTTGTTGAATAGCTTTGACAAAAATGCTGAGAGTGATATGAACAATACGGTCTAGGCTGAGGTCTCAGATGGAGATGAGGAACTTGTCAGGAATTGGAGCAAAGGTGACTCTTGTTATGTTTTAGCAAGGAAACTGGTAGCATTTTGCCCCTGCCCTAGAGATTTGTGGAACTTTGAACTTGAAAGAGATGATTTAGGGTATCTAATGGAAGAAGTTTCTAAGCAGCAAAGCATTCAAGAAATGACTTGGGTGCTGTTAAAGGCATTCAGTTTTATAAGGAAAGCACAGGATAAAAGTTCAGAAAACTTGCAACTTACAATGTGATAGAAAAGAAAATCTCATTTTCTAAGGAGAAATTCAAGCTGGCTGCAGAAATTTGCATAAGTAACAAGGTGCTTAATGTTAATCTCCAAGACAATGGGGAAAATGTCTCCAGGGCATGTCAGAGGTCTTCACAGCAGCCCCTCCAATCACAAGCCTGGAGGCCTAGAAAGGAAAAATGGTTTTGTGAGCCAGGCCCAGGGTTCCTATGCTGTGTGCAGCCCAGGGACTTGGTGCCCTGTGTAGCAGCCACTCTGGCCGTGGCTGAAAGGGGCCACCATAGAGCTTGTGCTGTGGCTTCAGAGTGTGCAAGCCCCAAACCTTGGCAGCTTCCACATGGTGTTGAGCCTACAAAAAGACAGAAGTCAAGAATTGGGGTTTGGAAACGTCTGCCTAGTTTTCAGATGATGTATGAAAATGCCTGAATGTCCAGGCAGAAGTTTGCTAGGGTAGTGCAGAAGGGAAATGTGGGATCAGAGCCTCCACCCAGAGTCCCTACTGGGTCATCACCTAGTGGAGCTGTGAGAAAAGGGCCACTGTCCTCCAGACCCCCACCCAACAGAAGCCCATGAAAGCAGTTAGGAGGGAGTCTGTACCCTGCAAAGCCACAGGAGTGGAGCTGCTCAAGACCCCAGGAACCCACCTCTTGCATCAATGTGACTGGATTGTGAGACATGGAGCCAAAGGAGCTTTGAGAGCTTCAAGATTTGACCTCCTCACTGGATTTCGGACGTGCGTGGGGACTTGGTTTTGGCTATTTTTTCTCATTTGGAATGGCTCTATTTATCCAATGCCTGTACCACCATTGCATCTAGGAAGTAACTAACTTGCTTTTGATTTTACGGACTCATAAGTGGAAGGGACTTGCCTTGTCTCAGATGATACTTTGGACTGTGGACTTTTGAGTTAATGCTGAAATGAGTTAAGACTTTGGGGGACTGTCAGGAAGGCATGATTGGTTTTGCAGTGTCAGGACATGAGATTTGGGAGGGGCCAGGGGCAAAAGGATATGGTTTGGCTGCGTCCCCACCCAAATCTCATCTTCAATTCCTACTTGTTGTGGAAGGGACCTGGTGGGAGGTAATAGAATCATGTGGGCAGGTCTTTCCCATGCTGTTCTCCTGATAATGAATGAGTCTCATGAGATTTGATGGTATCATAAGGGGGGGTTTCCCTGAACAAGCTCTCTCTTTGCCTGTTGCCATACATGTAAGATGTGACTTGCTCCTCCTTGCCATGATTGTGAGGCTTCCCCAGCCACATGGAACTGGAGGTTCATTAAATCCTTTCCTGTATTAATTACCCAGTCTCAGGTATGTCTTTATTAGAAGCATGAAAATGGGCTAATACAGCTGGATATAAAATTCCGGGTTGACATTCCCACTCCACCCCAGTACTGTAAAGATGTTGCCCCACTGTCTTCTTGTTTGCATTGTTTCAGATAAGCTGCTCTCTTGCTTTTCTTTGTTTCTCTTCATATAATGTGTCTTCTTTTTCTTTGACTTTTTTTTTTTAAAGATTTTTACATTTATCATTGGTTTTTGACAGTTTTATTATAGTGTACTTGTTGTACTTGTCTTTGTGATTCTTGTGCATGAGGTTTGTTGAGCTTATGAGATCTGCAAATTTGTAAATGTTATCAATTTCTAAATATTTTGGTCTATATTTCTTTATTATTTCTGAATCTCCCTTTTTATCCTTGAGATAAACAATTACATGTATATTAGTCTGCTTAACATTGTGACAAGCTCACTGATGCTCTTTGTATTTACTTAAATGTTTTTGTCTATGTGTTTCATTTTGTAAAGTTTCTACTGCTGTGCCTTCATGTTCATGAACCTTTTTAAAAATTTTCAACTTTTCTTTTGGATACAGGGAGTACAAGTGCAGCTTTGTTATATGGTTATATTCCATGATGCTGAGGTTTGGGGTACAAATATCATCACCCAGTTGATGAGCCTAGTACCCAGTAGGTAGTTTTTCAGCCTGTGTCCCCCTCCTTCCCTCTCTCCTTTAGTAGTCCACAGTAGCTATTATTCCTATCTTTCTATCCAAGAGCACCCAATGTTTAGCTCCCATTTACAAGTGAGAACATGCAATATTTGGTTTTCTGAATTCCTGCATTAATTCACTTAGGACTATGGCCTCTAGCTGCATCCATGTTGCTGCAAAAGTCATGATTTTATTCTTTGTATGGCTGTGTAGTATTCCATGGTGTATATGTATCACATTTCCTTTATCCAATTCACCATTGATGGGCACCTAGATTGATTCCAAGTCTTTGCTATTGTGAATAGTACTGTGATGAACATATAAATATATGTGTCTTTTGGTAGAATAACTTATTTCCTTTTGAGTATATACCCAGAAATGGGATTGCTTGGTCAAATGTTAGCTCTGTTTTAAGTTCTTTGAGAAATTTCCAAATTGCTTTCCATAGTAGCTGAACAGATTTACATTCCCACTTACAGCATATAAGTGTTCCTTTTGCTCCATAGCCTCAACAGCATCTGTTATTATTTGGCTTTTCAATAATAGCCATTCTGATAGATGTAAGATGGTATCTCATTGTGGTTTTGATTTGCATTTTTTCTGATGTTTAGTGATACGGAGCATGTTTTCATGTGTCTGATGGCCACTTGTATGTCTGCTTTAATTTGTTTCATTGTTTTACTATTGTTCTTTGTGGAGCAGGGCTAACTCATAGGCAGTGTGCCCAGAGTCAGCCTGCATCTTCTTTTGAGAAGTGTCTGTTCACTTCTCACTTTTTAATGAGGTCATTTGTTTTTTGCTCATTCCATTGTTTAAATTTCTTATAGATTCTGGATATTAGACTTTTGTCAGATGTGTAGTTTGTGACATTTTCTCTGTACATTGTCTGTCTACTCTGTTAATAATTTCTTTTGTTGTATGGAAGTTCTTTAGTTTAATTAGTCCCTACTTGTCAATTTCTATTCTCATTGAAATTGCTTTTGGGAACTTAGCCAAAAATTCCTTGCCAGGAATGATGTCAAGAAAGGTATTTCCTGGATGAATTAAATATTGAATTACTTTTTGTATATGGTGAAAGGTAGGGGTCCAGTTTCATTCTTCTGCAATGGTTAGCCAGCTATCTCAGCACCATTTGTTGAATAAGGAGTCTTTTTCCCATTGCTTGTTTTTGTCAGCTTTGTTGAAAATCAGATGGTTGTAGGTGTATAGCTTTATTTCCAGTTTCTCGGTTCTGTTCTGTTGGTCTATATGTCTGCTTTTGTACCACTATCATGCTGTTTTGCTTCTTGTAGCCTTATAGTATAATTTGGATTCAGGTAGTGTGATGCCTCCAGCTTTGTTCTTTTGTTCAGAATTGCTTTGGCTATCTGGGCTGTTTTGCCTCCATAATAATTTTAGAATAGTTTTTTCTAATTCTGTGAAAAATGATGTTGGTCTTTTGATAGAAATATCATTGAGTCTATAAATTGATTTGGGCAGTATGGCCATTTTAACAATATTGATTCTTCCAATCCATTATCATGGAATGTTTTTCCATTTATTTGTGTCATCTCTGATTTTTTTTTCGGCAGCATTTTGTAGTTCTCCTTGTAGCAATCTTTTATCTCCTTGGTTAACTGTATTCCTAGATACTTGAATTTTTTGGTGGCTATTGTCAATAGAGCTGTGTTCTTGATTTGAGTCTCAGCTTGAATGTTATTGGTGTATAGAAATGCTACTGAATTCTGTACATTGATTTTGTATCCCGAAACTTCACTAAAGTTGTTTATCAGTTCTAGGAGCCTTTTGGCAGAGTTTTTTGGGTTTTCTAGGTATATAATTGTATTGTTAGCCAGGAAAGAGATTTTGACTTCCTCTCTTCCTATCTGAATGACTTTAATTTCTTTCTGTTGCCTGATTGCTCTGGCTAGGACTTCCAGTACTATGTTGAATAGGAGTGGTGAGAGTAGGCATCCTTGCCTTGTTACTATTGTCAAGAGGAATAGTTACAGCTTTTGCCCCTTTAGTATGATGTTGGCTATGGGTCTGCCATAGATGGCTGTTATTATTTTGAGGTATGTTTCTTTGATGTCTAGTCTGCTGAAGACTTTTATCATGAAAGCATGTTGCATTTTATTGAAAGCTTTTTCTGTATGTATTGAGATGATCACATGGTTTTGCTTTTCATTGTGTTATACTACCAATAATTGGTTCTTCAAAAGAATAAGCAAGATTAATAGACTGCTAGCCAGATTAACAGTGAAAAAAGAGAAGATCCAAATAAGTTCAACCAGAAATGACAAAGACATTAGAAACAATCCAACAGAAACACAAAAGATCCTCAGAGACTACAATGAACAACTCTATGCACACAAATTAGAAAATACAGAGAAAATGCATAAATTCCTGGGAACACAGTCTCCCCAGATTAAACCAGAAAGAATATGAAAACCTGAACAAACCAACACATAGTTCCAAAATTGAATCAGAAAAAAGTAACTTACCAACAAATAAAAGCCCTGGGCCTGATGGATTCAGAGACAAATTTTACTAGATGTACAAAGAAAATATGGTACCAATCTCATTGAAATGATTCCTAAAAAACTGGGGAAGAAGGTCTCCTCCCTAATTCATTCTATGCCAACCAGAATCTGTCTGATACCAAAATCTGGTGGAGACATACCAAAAAGAAAAAAAAAAAAAAATCCGGCCAGTATTCCTGATAAGCATAGATGCAAAAATTCTCAAAAAATACTAGCAAACTGAATCCCACAGCACATCAAAAAGTTAATACACGATGATCAAGGAGGAGAAATGATATGATGATCATTTCTGGGATGCAAGGCTAGTTCAATATATGCAAATCAATAAATGTGACTCACTAATCTTTTCTTCTGCAAAGTTTAATTTGGTATTAATCCCATCCAGTATATTTTAAATATCAAAGCTTGTAATCTTTATTCCTAGTAGTTCAATCTGGATCCTTTTTATATCTTCGGATAACTTTTTAAACCGACAGTGGAAAACAGTTAAAATATCTTTTTAAAAGTCATTAACTGCTAATTTTAATATCTTTGTCATTTCTGTAACAGTTTTGATTGCATTTTCTCTGACAGAGATTATATTTTCCTACTTCTTTGCATGCCTGGTAACTTTTTATTAGATGCCAGAGATTGATATTTTTACCTTTTTGGAAGTTTGACATCTTTGTATTCTTATCAATATTCTTGAGTTTTATTCTGGGATACAGTTAAATTACTTGGAAACAGTGTGATCCTTTTAGGTCTTGCTTTTAAGATTATTAGATAGGGCAAGATCGGTGTTTAGTTTTGAACTAATTATCCCCAACTATTAAGGCAAGACCCTAGGATACTCTAACGCCTGTGAATTATGAAGTTCTGTAGTCTGGCTGTGTGTGTACACCAGGCATTGTTACCTCTAATGGTCTGGGATGCTCTTTTTCGGGTCTTGCATAGTGTTTTCACACTCATACATTGATGTGTTGAATACTTGGAGGAGGAACCTCTGTAGGTATCCAGGATTCTGTTTGTATAGCTCTCTCCTTTTACATAGTCTTCACTACAGTCTCAAATCACATTGGTCTTCCCGAGTTCATGGCTATTGTTCATCAGCTTGGGAGTTGGTCTCACTCTGCCTAGGTTTCTTCTCATAAGGTGGTAAGGTTGGGCAATCATAAGCTCATCTCATTTCTTTTCTGTCTCTCAAGGATCAATGTCCCTTTAATGCCTGACATCCAGTGTCTTAAAAAGCATTGATTTATGTATTTTTATCCAGTTTTTTAGTTGTTTCAGGAAGAAAGTAAATCCAGTCCCAATTTTGCTAAATTGGCAAGAAGCAAGATTTTTATATTATGTAGTTTAGTCTGTTAAAAAATTAAATTCACAAGAAAAAAAGCAATCTCTGAAAATTGATAAAAATCTCAAATAAATTAGCATAATTAGACATAATTATAATGTTATAATAACACAAAAAATAATTATTCCAAGCCACTTTAGAGCACAGAATTTTGTCTGTATATCTCTATTAGTATGTATTTTAAGGACACACATAGATACAACAAAATCTTAGGCTTTATTTAGAAGTATAATTGCTGGTGACAATAGTTGTAATATTATTTTAATCTAATTATCTATATTATAACATAATATAAATAAGATATTACACTAATGTTATTAGGAATAAAAATTTTCAACGTAAGAGAAAAGAGACCTATAACTCCAGAAGAAGTAAATTTTTATAACATTTACTTAGAAATGAAAATGTTAATTTAAAAACCTCATAATTTATTTTCTTTTCAAAAGTACTTATATCCTGGTTTTGTCCATTGAAGAAGCCTAGAAGAAATGACAACCTTAAGGTAATGAACATACTAAGGGCAAAGATTTTGAATTCTAATTATCATTTTCTACTAAAAGAACCAAGACTCCTTAGAAGAATGGCTGATTCCACCAGATTTGGCCAGTTAAAATACAAGATGAGACTAGGACCTGTTATTGTATCCAAAGCAAGAAGACTTACAGTTAGTGATGGGCTATGTGGAAAAGAAATCTTGGGTGGGCCTCTCATTGGTCAAAAATAGAATAGTTTGAGCATCAATAAGAATTTTGTATACAATTGTAACACAATCACTACCCAAACCTGTGAGTTCATAAAGAAAAAGAGAGTGAAAACAAAAATTTTACATTTTCTTTATTTTTTTATTATACTTTAAGTTCTAGGGTACATGTGCATAACGTGCAGGTTTGTTACATATGTATACTTGTACCATGTTGGTATGCTGCACCCATCAACTCGTCATTTACATCAGGTATAACTCCCAATGCAATCCCTCCCTGCTCCCCGCTTCCCATCATAGGCCCCAGTGTATGATGTTCCCCTTCCTCAGTCCAAGTGATCTCATTGTTCAGTTCCCACCTGTGAGTGAGAACATGCCGTGTTTGGTTTTCTGTTCTTATGATAGTTTGCTGAGAATGATGGTTTCCAGCTGCATCCATATCCCTACAAAGGACACAAACTCATCCTTTTTTATGGCTGCATAGTATTCCATGGTGTATATGTGCCACATTTTCTTAATCCAGTCTGTCACTGATGGACATTTGGGTTGATTCCAAGTATTTGCTATTGTGAATAGTGCCGTAATGAACATACGTGTGCATGTGTCTTTATAGCAGCATGATTTATAATCCTTTGGGTATATACCCAGTAATGGTCATATGGTACTTCTAGTTCTAGATCCTTGAGGAATCGCCATACTGTTTTCCATAATGGTTGAACTAGTTTACAATCCCACCAACAGTGTAAAAGTGTTCCTATTTCTCCACATCCTCTCCAGCACCTGTTGTTTCCTGACTTTTTAATGATTGCCATTCTAACTGGTGTGAGATGGTATCTCATTGTGGTTTTGATTTGCATTTATCTGATGGCCAGTGATGACGAGCATTTTTTTCATGTGTCTGTTGGCTGTATAAATGTCTTCTTTTGAGAAATGTCTGTTCATATCCTTTGCCCACTTTTTGATGGGGTTGTTTGTTTTTCTCGTCTAAATTTGTTTGAGTTCTTTGTAGGTTCTGGATATTAGCCCTTTGTCAGATGAGTAGATTGCAAAAATTTTCTCGCATTCTGTAGGTTGCCCGGTGAAAACAAAAATTTTAAAACCACACACACAACTTAATTGTACACCAATGAGAAGCAAATGGAGTACCAACTTTTTACTCTGAAAATGAACACCTACAAGAAAAGAATGTTCATTTATCCCACTTTTCTTCATAAACTGTGTTTCTAAGTAACTAATAGAGGGTAAGGTCTTTTTCACAGGAATCTTCCAGCTAGCTCTTAATCCTATACTTGCTGAAACCAGAGAGCACATATGAAAATTAAGATTATGCTACTCCTTGTCAAAGGCATTAATGTAAATGTGGGCAGAATAAAACCAGATGTAAGTGTTCACCTGATTATTCTTATATAAATGTCATATGTTAAGATTCCCTTTAACAAGAGAAAAATCTAACTATAACACTATGACAAACAGGCAAGGCCTTTAAACCTAAGAACCTGATTTCTTTATTTACCCTATAGTAACCATGTATGGGTAATTATGCTAGCTGGGTCTGCTTATTAGCACGTCGGTGGAGAAGACAGATGATGGTGCACTTCATCACATCAAAAAGAAACACTTATTTGGAGATAATGAGCAAATCTACACTTTTCCCCATGGGTTTACAGGCCACGATTGCCCCAGCCAGGGATGAGAACCAAAGAAGATGATGGGTGTGTGCACGAGGCACAAGTAAGACAAATGGGAAAGAGTAAAGAGGAGAAATATTATTTGAATATAACTCAATCATATTTTTGAGAAAGTCTGCTAGAAATTCAACATGAAATAAAAACCAGACATGAAAAGAATTACTGAGCTAAAATTTTTTAAAGATTAGGAGGATCAAAACATCAAATAGAAAACCTTTTCTAGAAACTTTCTTAAGGCAATATATTACAGAATTTTCAGCACAGGAATTTGGGGGGCGGCCAACTGAGGACTAGCTATGTGACTAATTTGGGCATGTTACTTAATTTTTCTGGGCATCAGTGTTCTCATCTATGATATAGGGCTATCAATTGCATCTATAACATAGGGTTATTGAGAGAATTAAATGAGTTGACGTATATATGTACTTTATTTTTATTTTTTATTTTACTTTAACTTCTGGGATACATGTGCAGAACGTACAGGTTTGTTACGCAGGTATACATGATCCATGGTGGTTTGCTGCACCTATCAACCCATCATCTAGGTTTTAAGCCCCATATACATTAGGTATTTGTCCTAATGCTCTCCCTTCCCTTGACCCCACCCCCCGACAGGCCCTGGTATGTGATGTTCCCCTCCCTGTGTCCATGTGTCCTCATTGTTCAACTCTGACTTATGAGTGAGAACATGCAGTGTTTGGTTTTCTGTTCCTGTGTTAGTTTGCTGAGAATGATGGATTCCAGCTTCATCTATGTCCCTGCAAAGAACATGAATACATTCTATTTTATGGCTGCACAGTATTCCATGGTGTATATGTGCCACATTTGCTTTATCCAGTCTATATTTGTTGCAGCACTATTTACAATAGCAAAGACTTGGAACCAACCCAAATGCCCATCAATGTATATATGTACTTTAAAAAGACTATCCCATATTAAGCTTTTGCAAATGTTAACTGCATTCATTTCTTTGACTTAAGGTATGGTGTAAATCTAAAAACTTACAGATATGTGAAGGTAAACCAATACATTACCCATTCATACTGTACTGGCAAACTGAGTCTCCAAGAGTGAGGAGAAGGTCACTTGAAAGAGAAAGGTGTAAGGGAAAGGATAACTGGGGTATGTAGGGAAAGGGTAAAACTGGGGGTGCTTTAAAGACAGGTGGTGTTTTAGTGTTAAAGACAAAAATGGCCTTCTTTGTAATGCTGATAGCACTCCTAGTTTTCGGTTTTATAAGACACTCTATTCAGTGGCAAAGTCAGTGATGAACAGGAGACGCAGTTTCTGGTTGTTAGATTATTGCTCAGATAATTGGAATAAAGAAGACCTCCTTCTGTATTACTCATCAGTGGGTCTTACATTTTTCTGTGTGTTTCAAAATTACTCCTTTGCACGCCTCTCCTTTTCTGAGAAAAAGATCAAGTCACCTTTAATGCTGCATTTCCTATTTAATTTGTTGCTTGCTCTCCTCCTCCCTTATTGCTTCTTTCTTTTTTCTTAAAGCAAGGGAAAGAGAACCCAAATAATTACTGGCTAATCATTTCTAGACTGAAAAGATACTGTAATAAGTCATTCAGAAATCAATTTGAAGACATCTACAGAACAGGTCACTGGCATTGTTACAAACAGATCTAGACTGATTTCATCTCCTTCTAGAACAGAATGGCAGGGTGCTGGATTGAGGTGAAAAATGGATACAACGTATCTTGAGTTCGGCAAGGTGTAGTTCCTGGCTCACATGACATACTCATTAATAATCTTGGCATGATATTCTCCATCAGTGCTCTCCTTGCCGTGCTCCGACACTGGTTTCTCTTGGTCCCTGTAGTTCTTCTGGGTGGTTCATTTCTGTATTTATGAAGCTAGACGTTGGGGTCTAAGAACGTCTTACACTTGATCAAGCTGTGTCCTCTGTTGGGAGAGTTTTGTTTTACTTTACTTCCTCAGACAAGGACATTTTTATCCTACTTCCACACTCTAGCACAAAAGTCACTAAATCTGCTCTTTCTGAATGCTTCATGGTTTCCTGTGTGGTCCTGCAGCTTTGTTTAGACTTTTCTACTCAATTAGAGACCCATACACTCTTCACTACATCAACTGTTTAAAAATCATACCATCTGTAAAAAAGCAATGAATGTGTCAGTTTTAGTTAGTGGCGCTGTATTAGCGGATAGATTATGTGGATTTGGTTTAACAAGAAAACTAAAATGTTTTAGGTGGTGTGGAAGCAAATTAACAAGAGACACAAACATATAATGGTGCACAGAGTTATATCAAGTCAAAGTGCGTAGATACGTAACGATTAAAAACAGGAACTCTGGAATCTGTTTGTGTTGGAATCCTTATACCATACTACCTCACTAGCTGTGTGTCATTGGGTAACTCACTTAACTTCTCTGTGCCAGCTTCCTTATTCATACCCTATTTTCTTTCTTTCTTTCTTTCTTTTTTTTAATACTGGATTTATTGATGGAAAATCATCTGGCAATACTGAGATTTGCTACTAAGGAATATCTCTTAGACTAGAATGTGCTGCCACACCCTATTTTCAATGGCATGCCTTTTCTCTTTGTTTATGCCACACACCACTTTAATAGGAACTATGTCAGTTTCATCTAATAAATATTGAATGTATGAAGGGATGAATGGATAAAAGAACAAAAGAAAACTATAAACTTTGGTCTCAGCTGGGCCACTCCATTACAAAATGTTTAAACTGGTTGAGTTTGACAGTCCTTCTACTACATTATGAAATAATAAAATTTATGCATTAATGTCAGAAGTTAGCATCAATTACAACATTACTTTAATAAAAATTGATTGAAGAAACATTTAGGACTCAATTTCTTCCTAAGTTTAAGACTGCCACTGTAATAGAGAGCCAATTCTCAGTAAGGTTATAGGTGCCACAAAGAGCAGAGACAGACACATCCCTGAGGGAAATTTTGCTTAGGCTTTTTTTTTTTTTTTTAATTTGAAAGCAGTTTTCACTGAGTAACTTGTCCTAGTTATGCCTATTTTTAAGCCTCTCTTTTTTTTCTTTCTTGTAGACAAGAAGCACTGCTTTAATAAACGTGAACCAATGTGCACTCCTGTACATTTGAAACTAAGAAGCCTACGGTGAATTAAAGAATCTGTGGTTCTTGTGGGTCCTGCAGGTTACAAACTTGTTAAAAATCTTTGACTTGATACATCCCACTGCCCTACCCTGTTGGAAAAGACCAATTCTGGGTAAGTATAAGGTCCTCTTAGCACAGTAGAATATGGGTCAATTTAGTTAGCACTAAGGCCTTTACTCCCAGGGATGGGAATATCCTGATGTTAGGAAGTTCCAAAGAGTATGATCAGAGGTTCTTTGCTCTGGTTTGGTTTCCCCGTTCCCCTTGCTGTCTTAGCCTGTTTGAGCAGCTGTAGCAGAATACCACAGACTAGGTGGCAGGTAGACAACAGAAATGCATTGCTCACAGTTCCGGAGACTGGGGAATGCAAGATTGAGGTGCCAGCAGATTTCACCTCAGATACTAGCCTTCTTGGTTCACAGATGGCTGTCTTCTCTCTGTCTCCTCACATGGGGGAAATGATGAGGGAGCTCTGTGTGGTCTGTTTTATTTTATTTTTACAATTGTTGTTTGTTTATTTATTTATTTATTTTCTAGACAGGGTCTTGCTCCGTTACCCAGACTGGAGCACTATCGCGTGATCTCGGCTCACGGCAACCTCCGCCTCCTGGGCTCAAGCCATCCTCCCACCTTAGCCACCCTAGTAGCTGGGACTATAGGCACACGCCACCATGCCCAGCTAATTTTTGTGTTTTTAGTAGAGATGGGGTTTCACCGTGTTGCTCAGGCTGGTCTCAAATTCCTGGCCTCAAGTGATCCACCCGCCTCGGCCTCCCAAAGTACTGGCATTATAGGCATGAGCCACCGACGCCTGATCCTGGTCTCTTTTATAAGGGCACTAATCCCTTTCACGAGGGCTCCACACTCGTGAATGACTTAATCATCCACCAAAGGCCTCACCTCCTAATACAATCATATTGGAGGTAAGGATTTCCATATATGAATTTGGGGTGGACACATTCAGTCTATAGCACTCACCCACATTTTATCGAGGCACACTTCTTTTCCATGGATTTGTTTTGGGCTGGAAACATAAATTAGCAAATACATTTTCATGAAGGCTATCTCAAGTACTGCTAGAGTAATAACTGCAGAAAGTATCAGAAATATCATAGAAAAGCGAATTCTCAGCATTGCTCAAGAATTATTGTTCTTTCTTTGAGATGGAGTCTTACTCTGTCGCCCAGGCTGGGGTGCAGTGGCATGATCTCGGCTCACTGAAACCTCTGCCTCCCTGATTCAAGTGATTCTACCACCTCAGTCTCCTGAATAGCTGGGATTACAGGTGTGCACCACCGTGCCTGGTTAATTTTGGGAGATATTAGCTGAATCCTACACTGGCTGATGAAAGCATATCACTGGGTGCGTTGGTACACTTGCTATTCTCATTACCCTGTTAAGTTGTAGTGGAAAGACCAGGTTCATCAGAATTTTAATGCATAATACTTCCCGCTAAACATATTTGGAAAAAATATTAATTTTATTGAGACAAATGTCAAATTTTAAGTTTTTATTAATTATTAATGTTGCTCAATCTTTATGTGTGCTGTTCTCAGAGTTAAAAACTAATATGCTGTGTAACGTGAGAAGGCCCTGTGGTCAGAACAGAGAAGGGCAGGCTGGGTGCACAGTTAAATATTCAAGATCTTTGAGCACAGCCCCCTCCTGATGCTTCTCTTGCCCTCCAGACTTTGAAGTGGATTCTTGAATCCTCTCATCTCCTCTGTCTCTGCCCTTCTTGCCTCTGGTTTAGCGATTCAACCCACATTCACTACGTCTGAACCTTGCTTCCTGTTGCTGCCTCTGCTTCGGGCCAGGCCCTCACTGCTGACCTTCTGATCAGTCCAGGTAACCCACAATCTCCCTAGTGTGGCCCCCATTAACTTTTGATCTTCCTGACCTTCAGCTGCCAGCAGGGTTCATCCTCACCAGAGTGACTTTGCAAGAGAAGCTGGACTCCCTTCCTCATGTCTGAGATGTGCTGAATAACAGAGAGTAATAAATCAATGTATCTCATGAGAACTTCTAATTCCTGTGCCTTCAAAAAGAAAGTTGAGAACTGTGACTTTTAGTCCTAATGAGAAATTAAAAATCCTGAGGCCTATGGAAATTTTAAAAAATACATACATTTTGAAATAAACTAGCACTTTAACTTTTAAGAGATTTTTTGAGACATGCTGAAGTGGAGAGACAAATAAAGCATTTTCTAAGTAAAGTAGCTAGCACAGGCTGTATTAAGTTCTTCAAATCTGAAAAAGAAAAAATGGTGTATCATTAAGAACTTTCCATCTAGTTCAAGAACTTTTTCTTTTTCAGAAAAAAAAAAAAAGAATGGGCACATAATTTTTACATTAGAGGTAGTATTTGTTTTCAGGTTTTACAGTTAATTAAAAATGATAATAATAGTTGAAATATCTGACCCTTCCCTTGAAACATTTTATTTTTTTAGCATAGAAATAGAATATGGGAATGCATTTTTCTCTGCCTGTATTGGGAGGATCTTATTGTAGTAGGTCATTGCAAACTGGTTTTCTTCTCTTGAGAGAACATATTTTGTTCCATTGATTCATAAATGTTTCTTATTTGGTCATGCACAAAAATAAATGATTTAAATGAATGAAAGAGGTTTGAATGTGAGCACGTTTTAAAAGGAGTTATTTATTATTAATTAACATTTATTTAAAAATAATTATAGATTCACATGAAGTTGCAAAGCCAGCACAAGGAGGTTCCATTTTTTTTCATGATAGTTACATCTGATGTAACTATAGTACAATAGCAAAACAACAGTTTTATTAGCTATGAAAATTTCCTAGAAAAATCTCAGAACTTTTCTTTCCTACACATATGCATGCACACACGTGCTCATGCACTTACTTCTGTGTGTACGCAGAAGAGCTATTTTATGTAAGAGTTTCAGCCTGGAGGCACCCTCAGTCAATAGCAACCTGCTCCCTGGAAGGAGGCTGGAAAGCCTCTAATAGTGACACCATTCCTCTTGGAATCAGGTCAAGCCCAGGAGGCTGGAGACAAATGAAAGAATAATCTAGGGTTATGCCCAGGACTCCTGTATCAAAGCCTTCGGTATCAACTACCAAACATAACAACCTGACAGATTGGAAGAACATTTTTATGATGTATAGATTTTTATCCATTATCCTTTTTTATTCTCACAGAGGAAAAGGCAAAATACTATGCACAATAGCTCTTAAGAGGTTTTGGTTCTTAAATTCATCAGAAAATAAAGTACAAATGAAGTACTTCTCAGTCAGCTTGTATTATGTCTTTATTACTGTTAATATGGGTACTCTGTGAGTAGGAAATATAATATTTTTAGGTCACGCTTTAAAAAGTGTAGTGCATTAGTAAAAGCAGTCTGGAGCTATATGGTTGGCTGAAGGCAATGAGATGACATGCACGATAGTTAGTATATTTCCTGACACTTCTCTCTCCAGAGCCTTGCCATGCATCACTAATCACATGTAGCATCATTTCTCATTGAGTCTAATACCATCATCGCACAGTTTCAGGCAGCAGTTACCAATTCATTATACCTGGCATCAGAAATGGAATTTAATGTGGGGTTATTGGTGATAGGGAAAGGCTTCCCTAAGAAGTTGGTTTTGAAAGTACTTTGAAGAAACTGGAAGAAGGAGATTGGAAATAGAAGAGTCAAACATCCTGTGGACAGATGATCATTTTATTAGTAATCCTAGAATGTTTATTCCTAACTATAATTCCTAGAATCTCATATAGTATGTATTACATTGTTGTTACTGAATACACTTTTGCTGAATTAACGAATAAATGGTTTGTTTTTCCTTTTTAACCACCAAAGAGTGGTATCAGAAAGGAAGCAGATTTTCATAGGAGGGTAGCCCCTTAAGGGGTAAGGTATCCTCTGGGTCTGGTTTAAAGTTTTGTATGTCCGGACATACAATTCTGTAGTTCTCAGTTTCTAGTGTCATTGTTCTCTCAGTCACAAAACTTTGGAGTCTCTTGGTTTGTCCTTCTCCATGTACCCAATCAGTTACTAAGTCTAACTTACAGTTAGTCTTATTTTCATTATTTAAAATTAAGTACCTTGCTTCCACTAAAATCGCCACATAGTGTTTTAATTACTACATTAGCTTCTTAAATTTTCGATCTTTGATTTTATCTTTGTTTAAAACTTATTTTGTGCCTTGTCAAAAGATGAATATTATAAAAATAGATTTGTCTTTCTGTAACAAAAAATCTTAGGCATTGTAGAAAAATGGAATAATTATGTTAAAAAAGACAATATAAACATCATTCTTAATTCTGTCTAACAGAAATGAATAGAGTTAGCATGTTGATTTGAATTTTAGTAGTATTTTTTCTTTGGTAATACATTGTCTTTATTTCATACAAAAAATTTTGTTTATGTTATGCATATTTCTTAAGAACATGCTTTTTCTTATTTAAAATATATTCAATATTTCCCATATCCTTTGTAACATTGTCTGAATGGTATTTATCTTATGGACAATGAATAACTTATTAACCATTCCCTTACTTATAGTCATTTCCATTTTATGCAGTAAAGAATACTGAAATAAATACTGCTGTTGTAATAACACATGAGTAAATTATACAATAAGTTCTTTAGAATAATTTCTAAAAATATTATTTGTATAATTTAAAGAGTTGAAAACTGTTGAGGTTTTTCACTATATATTACAACATTGCCTGGCAGGGAAATCATATCAACTTAAATTCCCACCAGAAAAATGTAAAGAATTGGCAATTCAGTAGATAAAATAAACAACAGATTAGATAGAGCTGAAGGAATAGTTTTAGAACTGAAAGATAAACCTGAAGTAATTACCCAAGACCCAGGACAGAAGGAAAAAAGTAGAGAAAATATTGAAGATGGGTTAAGGGACACGAAAGATAGAATAAAAAGTCCAAAATCTGGCTAACAGATGTTTATAAGGAAGCAGTAATAAAAATGTTTGAGAAGAAAATTGAAAGATATAATGCTGAAAATTTTCCAGAATTGATGAAAATATGAATCATCCAACTGAAAAATCATAATTGGTCCTCAGCAGAACAAAAAATAAACAAATCTTGAAAGTGTAAAAGAGAAAATATTTGAAATAACCTGATATAAAGTAATTTACCATCAATGCCATAAAAAATAGAGTAACAGCAAACTTGTCAACAGAAACAACATAAATTTAAAGATAATAGAATCATATATTCAAAGCTTGGAGAGAAACTAGATTTTAAATTTAGTAAAACTATTATTCAAGTGTGGGGTTAAAATTTTTCTCACAAAAAATGGGAGATTTTACTGCCTAATGTTCTCCAGAATTAAAGAAATGCAGAATAAAGGAGTAGTATTCCATAAAAATTGAGCTAAGAAAATTGGTATGCATGTGAACAAATATTTTTAAAACTCCAGTGACTAAAACAATAACAATGGTGATTACTTTTGAAAGTTGAAAAGAAGAATAGAACTAAACAAGTAATGACATTTTAAGATGAAGAAAAGTATATGGAATGAGTTTTCTAAAGTCTTTTTACTGTTCAGAAAGATGGCAGATATACTGATTAAATTTAAATTTGCTAATTCAAGCTAACCAATTAAAAATGTTAACATAATTCCTGGAGTAAATTAAATGAAGAATAACTTAAAAAGTAGAGAAAGGAAAAATATGAATAAAACAAGAGGAATCTTGTAAAGTTAAATATATACATATTTGGGGCCCAAGCAAAAGTACCTTAGTGGATGCAAACATTAATAAATAAATGAGTAAGTAAATCCATAAAATATACAAGATTTTCACTACGGCATTATTTGTAACATTGAAAAACTGAAAATAAAGTGGATAAACTGGTGTATTCACGAAATGAAATATATACAAAATTAAAATAAACAAACTATATTCACATACATCAACATGGCTAAATACTCAGAATATTGAGTGAAAAATTAAGTTGTAAAAAAGAATATGATGCTATTTTTATAAAATTTTCAGACAAAATAGTACAATACCCCATGTATAACATACAAAAACTAAAGTATAAAATATAAAAGAGGATATCCTTTTCAGCTTCAAAATACTGGCATCCTCTGAAAATAAAAGAATTAGATGGAGCTATAGCTACACAAAACATTTTATTTCTTTTAAAAAAAATACCAATTTGAAGGAAATATGCTAATATCTGTTAAATCCTGTAAATATGTGAACGCCTGATATATTATTTTCTGTACTTTGCTATATATTCAATGCATTTTAGACTTAAAAATAACATTTAAAAGAAAGCCTTTCTCATACTCAAATTACATAAGTCAGATAAATGTTTTTAAACAGGTTGCTTCAAACAGCTTGCTGCTCAAAAACTACTTAGCCAAAACTTCTACATCTAAAGCAAATGACATCATTTTTAAGGTAGTTTGGCTAAAGACTAAACATTTCTTCCAGTAATACTCCAATTTTTCAAAAACAATTTTAGAATCCCTCTTTTGTAATTTCCTAAAGCACTTTGTGAGGATGAGTTACCATGAAAACGACATTGTTTCATATATAAACCCTGTTTCTGAGATAGGAGTTGAGGTCAGGCACTCAGCACTCAATGCTGAGCATATCATGGTCCCTGCCCTCTTGGGGCTCAGAGCCCAGGCGTCTTCAAGTAACTCTGGACTGTTCAGAACATGAAATTCACCGTAAAAAGGGAGCCACAAGTGATCAGGCGGATGGTGTAGTTTTTTGTTTGTTTGTTTGTTTGTTTTTGATGGAGTCTCGCTCTGTCGCCCAGGCTGGAGTGCAGTGGCGCGATCTCGGCTCACTGCAAGCTCCACCTCCCGGGTTCAAACGATTCTGCCTCAGCCTCCCGAGTAGCTGGGACTACAAGCGCCCGCCACCACGCCCGGTTAATTTTTTGTATTTTTTGGTAGAGACGGGGTTTCACCATATTAGCCAGGATGGTCTCGATCTCCTTACCTCGCGATCCGCCCGCCTCGGCCTCCCACAGTGCTGGGATTACAGGCGTGAGCCACCGCACCCGGCCAGCTCCTGTCTCTTCAACCATTCTCTTTGTCTTTGAGGGTATATTCTTTAAAAATCTCTCTACTTATTATTTTAGTGGAATTCCAGAGGCAAGCATATATAAAGATATGAGCTCAACTGATTATTTTTTATTGGTTGTCCCAGCATATATATTGAATTGCCAAGAGAGGCTGGAGCAGCATCTATTTATTTCATGTCTTTATCCCAAAGTGCTGGGGTTTTAGGCATGAGCCATTGCGCCCGTCCTGGTGTAATTTTTTGTGTGAGGTAAAAACAATAAAAGGGTGTAAAACATAACAGAAACCAGAGCTCCAAAGAATAATAAAGAAATGTCAAGGTATATGAAGATTACAAGGGTAGAATGAACCAAAACACAAATAAGCAAAAACTGCAATGTGAAGGGCTTAGTGTTCAGAAATCCAGAGAGAGAGAGATAAACCAAGGGGAAGACCTACAGATTATCACACGGAGAGACACCATGTGGTACTTGCAACTAGGGCTCAGGGCAGAATGAAACAAAATGTACAGTGCTTTTTAAAAGACAGTCTCTAAGAAATGTAGCTGTAAGAATGAGAAAGACCGAAAAGAAAGATGATCTGCCATGATAGCTTTTGAATTCTGCCTCAATAAAATGGCAGATATATAACCCAGCCATTGTAAATGCCATCTACTTTGTACTCTATCCAGCTTTCTAATTCCAATTAAGTATGCTGAATTCTGTGACATATGCAGAGCTCGAAAGGACAAATTTCTAACGCTCTCTTAAGAGAATTCATTAGAACTTCATCTTTCCGATCTGGCTACAGGAAACCTTGACTGCCTCGCCCATGATGGAGTGGCGTTCAGAAGGAAGACGACCATTTTTAACTCAGAGTCTGGGAGTCTGTTCCAAAACAAGATGGAAAACGCTTCCTGAGAGCTTCAGTTAAAACACTGTAACAAATGTTTCAGCAGATCTCAAATATTGTAATTTATCACGTTTATCCCCCAAAGAAATCTGCAATAAAATCCCAGCGTGTACAAGATAAACGCGCTGGAGCGCACAGGGCAGTGATTAAGAGCGTGGGCTCCCGTCTCAGGCACACCTAGTTTTAAATCTTGCTTCAGCAGCTTACCAGGGGTGTGACCCTGAACTCATTTTCCCCTCTAAGCCTCAGTGTCCCCATCGGTTAAGTATGACTAACAGTATCTCCTTGGACGCATTTGTTTTGGGGAAATAATCAGTAAGCACTCTTGCAATCTTGCAAAGGCACCACTAAGAGTGGCAGTGATGGTGTCACGGTGACATGAAGATAGTGACCATCACCATCATCATTGTCCTACATCATTGTCCACATCAACCATTGTCCTACAGGCTCAACTTTGTTGCAACAATCCAGCTCCGTGCAGACTCTTCAATGAAGAAAGCTTTCCTGACCTGCAGAGAGCATCTGGTCCTCTGCAGAAAGCTCTCGATTTAGCTTCATTTTATATTTGAATTTGGTTCATGTTGCTTCCTCACTATTGCTAAGCGCTGTGCTTTTAGCACCTAGAGCTGAGGCTGACAAAATTATCAACCAGCAAGAGCAGCTTTCAGGAAAATACTGAATCATAGTTTACAGAATGATAAATGAACAATAATTATTAACAATGATGAAACTTACAATAGACTCTAAAAACCCTTATGCATCTGTTTCTGCAATCAGGATATGCCAGGCAATAGAAACAGGGAACACTTCTCCTTAGACAGTATTTGAATTAAGTTACAGCTAAGTCATTCATTCTGCTCTTTAAGGTGAATTTCTCTGATTTCATCCGGCGTGTATTTTTCTCACAGAAAGAAGCCTTATTTTCTTAACAAAAACACAGTAGTTCGGAAGGAAAAAACTGGAGCATGTAGTAAACACACAGTTTGAGAAAGATGGAAACAGAAGTGGAACTTCTCCCTCACCCGGATGCCGGTCATCTGCGCATGTACAGCTGAACTTTATTTATTATGTCACAATCATATTCTTGAAAATGAGGTGGCAGTGACTATGAGAAGAAACAGGATATAGGATATGCTGTGAAGGCAGAAATGTCCGATGGTGACCACAGATTACGCAGGGACTAAATAACAGCAATGAATCATCTGAACAGAATAAGGACATTCCCTCCTGGCCACCCACCCTCCACATTCTACCTTCCTGAATTTAATAAATTGGAGTGAAAAACTGAATTCTAAATGCTACACCACAATAAAGACAAATCACTCAACACAAAATGAAAATACAGAAAATCAGAAAACCAAATCTATTTGTTGAGGATCTCAACCCTGCCTGCAATAGCAGAACTATCTAGGTCTTTCTGAAAAAAATGTCCTATGCCTGAGGTTCACCCCAAGAGTTTCTGACCCCCAGGTAATTCTAGGGTGTAGTGGCTGTTGAGAACCATGGTCTTAAGTCCTTTATGATAAATCACTAGTTAGTATTGATGGACTGACTTAGGAGGAAATATATACTTTTCTTAGTGAGTCATAACAGAAACTTTCCTATTTTAATACATTAATGTTCTAAGTAACAAGAAAAAACAGATTATGTACTCTCCTATCAAGATAAAGATTTTAAAGAGCTAATTTCACCTGAAAATATCATCTTTTTAAAAATAAATAAATGAGTGAATGCGAGGTGGGGGAAAAGGTTGGGGTTGCCATATCAGAATCTCCTACAGAGTTTTTCTAAGTACAAATTTGTGGCATCATCCTTCCCCCTAAAACGCCAAGTTGAATCTCACTGGCAGCTTCAGCACACGTGTGATTTTGAAACCTGGGCCACCTTACTAGCTCTGTATTCATTTGTGTTCCTCAGCTGACTAGGGTCTTGTTTGTATCTTCCCTAGAATGTTGAAGCCCTGATGGAAGATGAATAGAAACCAGACAATGCTGTCACTCCCATAGATGGCTGGTTAGCTGGTGCACCATCCAATTTGCTCTTGGACTCTGCTCACTTCACCTCTCGCTGTGACTTTGCGATGGCTGGGGCTGTGCCAGGCCTGCTACCCCTGGACACTTGATGATAACAAGAGGACTAAGAGCCCCTGAAATTTCAGAAATGCTGAATCCATGGCAAAAGAGATGTTATTGGTGCCCTGAGTTCTTGTAATCTCCAAGGAGAGCAATCAAGAGGGATCACCAGACATAGTAGCCAAAAAGAAAGAGAAAAATTTATTTTAGCTCATGTGCAAGGAAGTCAGCACTGCAAAAGGAAAAGGTGGGCTGCTCCCCAAGAGCAGTATGTGGATTAGTTTTATGGGGCCTTTGTATAGAAAAGGATTTTGTCAGGGCCTGAATAGGAGGGCTTTGTCTAGAGCTTGTGCAGTGGTTTTACATGCTTCTTCATACATCACAAATAACATTAGCATTTTAAATCTCCACTACTGGGCATGATTTTTAGCATTGAAATGAGGAAAGGGTAACTATAAGTTAAAGTTTAAGTCTAAATGCACATGCAGAACCTCATGGTAGGCCCTGGCCCCCTAAAGCAGGAACTTGTGGCTAATAACTTCTTGGGTCTTTTGTGGTTGATCAGCTGGAAATTAGGTAAGGTGCAGCATGAGTAAGGAGCTTTTGTTCTTTTTCTCAAAACCACTTCAAAACAGGAAATCAGCCAGCCTGTCTGCCTCAGAAAGACCAATAGTTGTGAATTAATCTTTGACCAATATATCCTGGGCTCCAAGGCAATGCAGATTTACACTCACAAATCTTCTATTAATTTCTTAAATAGATTATGAGGCAATCTAATGATTCACAGATTTAAATTTGCCTGTCCACTGAGTGAAGTTTAAGAGAATTCCAAGTTGTTTTTCCAGTAGGTTTATCTGCTACAGCAGATGAAATCTGTTCTTACTCATTGCAGGCCTCCTGAGATCCTAGTTCCTAAACTTTTAGCAGGCTTTTCCACCTCTCTATTGAAGGGTGTGAAGTGTCTTCCCTGTACTCAAAATAGCTACTGATTGATTGTTTAGTCATTTACATATAACAATAAGACTCTGTTTTCTTCCTCAGCAACAAGGAACTCTCTAATTCCTATCTGATAGTTCACAGAGATGTGGTGAATAAGTACAAGTAGGTCTTCGACAAAATTTCTTGCAAATACTCTGTTGGTCAAGTCCTTGTCTAATCAACTAGGAAAATACAGTGCCTATGTTAGGTTTTTAATCTATCAACATGCTATAGCTTTATTTGATGAAAGATCGCTCCATGCTGTGTTACCAGTAAAATATGTATTATAGGTAATCATCTCATCAGAATTGAATTCTTTACATTTAAAAAATATGAATCCTACCTTAAGGAAAGCTTCTATTTTCCAAGTGGAATCTTTCTAAATACTCTTGAAACTGGAGTTATTTTCAAGTGCCCTAGAGAAAGCAAACAGCTGTTGAATCCTACACAGAAGTAAGGGTTCAAAAATCAGTGCTTAGACTTTCCATTTTAGCCCAGCAGGGCCACCCAAGTGACATTTCTGGGGAACAGAATCAACTTCCAGTAAATTAGCAAACATACACCACAAATGGAAATATTCAATTGAATATTTATAAGAAATAAAAAATTGAAGGCGTATTGAAAAGAGACTCACTTTTTATTATTGAAATGTCTAATGCTTCAAGCTAATAGTTTGAACTGAAAATCAGGATGTTATTGGGAAAGGAGCGCAATTAACATTTTATGAGTAACTGTGTGGTGTTGTTTGTTATTGTTAAAGGGAAAAAAAGCAAATACTTGCCAAGTACACTTTGTTTATTTCAATTCCTAGGAGCAGAGAGTTTAAGGGTGTTTGCTGGTGTAATGGAAAGAGCACTGAACTAGGAGTCAGGAAACCAGAGTTTGGCCAGTGATCTTTTGGCCTTGATTTTCTTTTCTGTAAAATGAGAAAGAGGGCGAGGCTAGTTATTTCTGGCACATGTCTGGTCACATGACAAGCCTCTTCCTCAAAGATTACGATTCAGTAAGTCTGGAAGACCTGCTTCTGGCATACTGAGATTAGATCCCATAACCGCATCATTGAACTTATGTGAAACTAATGGATGGATCAAAATATTGAAAGATTAGCAGTGTTTATTCTAAAGAAGAAAGGGAAGGAGAGTTGCTGGAAATCATGGAAGCTGAGATGTCATATTAAAAGCAGCAACAGAAAGAATCTTTGAGCCCAAGTTATCAGAAATACAGGCATTTCCATTGTGCTTTTGTGGAAGAAAGGTACACCATGATTTGAAAGTTTTTGACGTGATTCAAGGATGCCTATGAGGAGGCAAGTAAGCGGCACCACTGTTTGCACTGTGACTCCCTTTTCACCCAGTGCATCTCTGCTTAAAAGTGCATCTCCGTTTTAAAGGCCACAGTTCAGTGGCTGAAACCTAACTGAACTGTATATTCTACCCACTATGTCCTGGAAACTGGTGTATCTGTATTTGTTCCCAATTTCTATATCTGTTAATGCCACTATCATTCTCCTATACCCCCTTTTATTAGGTTGGTGCAAAAGTATTTGCGGTTTTTGCCATTAATAAAAGCCCATGTCCAGTTATGACCTAGCTTGTCAATTCCTTTATATTTCATCTCAGATTTATCTCCGTCATTCACCTCCCTTAGCCACTTCCTGATCACAATCATCTAAATTATGGCAATGCCCTTTTGCCTAGTCTCTGAGTCTCCATTTTATTTCTTCTTCAATTCTTCCTTTAGCGCTTCTCAAATTAACCTTTCTGTTTCACAGTTCTCATCCTGTTATTCGCTTTCACAGAATCATATACCTTTGGTTAGTTGTCTCTGTAATGGCGTAAAAATTCCTTAGAGTTGGAAGGTTCTCAATAATTCGAACCCACTTAGCATTATAAATTATTTTATTCTGTTTTTCTGTTTGTACCCTATGATCGAGCCAAACTAGAATTGTTCTTATATCATGTGAATGAGCCCGTATGTCTTTTATCTGATTTGCCCTACTCTTTCACATTTCCTATTGAATCTCTGTCTATTTTCATTTACTGAAAGAATAACAGAAGAGATGAAACTACACAATTCTATTTCCCAGTACAATTATTTCAATTTTTATGTAGGACTTTTTCTTTTACTTTTACTTATGCATATGTATTTTCATAAATGCAGTCAATTTTATGTATATTTTTGCATTCTCATTATAAGCCCTTTCCATTAGCTACATAATTTTCATTTTTAATAGTTGCATAATTTTCCATACAGCGGCTGTGCCATAATTCAGGTAAACATTTTTCTATTGATGGCCATTCTGGTTGTTTCTAATTTTTAGCTATTATAAATAGTACTGCAAATTTTAGCTATTATAAATCATGCTGCAATTAATAGCTCCATGTATAACATTCTGTTTGGGGTTTATTACCTTTGGATAACTTTCCAGGAATGGATTTTACTGGGCCAAAGATATAAAATTTTTATGGGTTTTTTGATGTACATTGACAAATTATTTTCCAAAAAGGTTATACCAATTTATACTGCCACCAATAATGTATATGAGTGTACTATTTTTACTACAAATTTGTTAACTCAAAACAGAACCATACCTCACTAATATATTATTTTTTCATATTTTTAGTACATGTTAGGAAATGTAATGTTTAAATTTTAAGTATTGCATTTTCTTCTTATGAATTAATAAATTGTCTGTTTACATTATTTTCTGGCTGAATTTGTAAATTTCAAAAGGTCATGGGTCATGTCAGTCTTCTTTCCACTCTATAGTACAACTCAGCACTGTGCATAGAGAGTATTCAGTATGTATTTGTGCTATAAATAAATGTGTATTTACTTTTTGATAAATACACATTTACCACATTTTTATCAATCCAGGTGAGCTCTTTATAGACTTATGAGTATCAACCATAGTTAAAGTAAATATTTTTCATTTGTTCTAGTTAACATTGCTTTAGAAGACACAACAATTATAATAGAAACTGTTGCTATACTCTTTGTCCTTTCTTGTATTGCCTTAAAACCTAAAAGTTGTACTCTATAGAGATGCTAATGTGTACATTAAAGTTTTTATTTATTTTTGTATTTTTTATAGGTTTTTTGGGGGAGATTAATTCTAACTATTCTTGAATCAAGACCTCTCCTCAATGCTTCTTTCTCAGGTTCTGTCTGAGTGCTGGGTTATTTACCTGAAACCATAGCTACTGATGGCTTAGATCTGAAGCTTTTGGGTTGGATCCCACCTGGAGACTTCGTTTTGCTTCTGTATTTAGGAACATTTTACCTAGGCAGGAGGGATTTAAATTAATCCAGCTAACACTCTGAGATTCAGGATTAAGTGAGCACTGCTGCTATTTCAGCCGTAAACCTTTATTTCAGCTGTAATAACAGACCTTCTGCTATGGTCCCATGCTGGGTACCTGATATTTTAATATGATTATTTTGATAGAGGGATATTTTGATAGGGATATATTTACATGGCCTGGAAAAACAAATCGCTAAATTTTAGGTGCATTTCAATTATCAAGAAAGAGTGTTTCACAGATACTTCCAGCCCATCCTTAAGCCTCATTCCATCTGTCCATCACCTCACTGATCCCTGACCCTCCCCCACTTTAAGCATCATAGCAAAATCAAAGTAAAGATTAGATTTAAAAATCCAGCCTGTTCGAGGTTCATCATAGCCTTAGTAATTGAATTTCTGTTTTATGTTTCCAACTTTAAAATATTTTTAGTATTATAACTCACCTGTATTAGGGTTCTCCAGAAAAACAGAATGAATAGGATATACGTAGATATATTAGAAAAGACTTGTTACAGGAATTGATTCATACAATTATGGAAGCCGAGAAGTCCCACAGTATGCTGTTTCAAGGTGGGAAACAGGAAAGCCAGTGGTGTAATTCAGTCTGGGTTTAAAGAGCTAAGAGTCAGGGAGACAGAGAGTATAACTCTCAGTCCAAGAAGGAAAGCCTGAGAAATGAGCCAGGGTAGGGGGTCCCAGGAGGAACGGGTATTGGTGTAAGTCCTGGAGTCCAAAGCCCAAGAACCAAGAGCTCTGATGTTTCAGGGCAGAAGATGAATACTCCAGCTCAAGAGGAGAGAAAATTTACCCTTCCATGGCCTTTTTATTCTGATGCTTTTCAATATTGGTGAAGGGGGGTTCTTCTTTACTCTGCCTATGGAGTCAAATGCTCATCTCTTCTGGAGACACCTCACAGACACATCCAGAAATAATACTTTGCCAGTTATCTGGGCATCCCTTTGCCCAGCCAAGCTGACACATAAAGTTAACCATTGCCCCATTCAGTCTAAAAGGCCCTTCTGATTCTGCTCCATGCCCCCCCTCCCTATAAGGCTTCCTAGTGCCAATTGCCCACTGACGGCTTTAAAGGGTGCCCTCTACTGAGCTCATGCTACAGGGATCTAACTGAGAAGGTCCTCCGTCACTGTGTCTTGGATATTTCTGCCTGACATTTCCAGCCTCTCAACCAGAACCTCCCCTGCTGCTTCTTTCATTATACCAGTCCATTGTCACGTCTCCTTTTTGCTGATCTGCCAGGATAGCAACTTCATCCTGAGATAGAGCTTCCTCTTTTTTGAAGCCTTCCTTATGGTGGTTCCATTCCATGACATCACTCCTATTCTGCCCTTGTGGGAACCTCAAAACCACCAGTTAATTCCCATTCTTCCCAACCTCCATAGCATTCACCTAACTTGTATGATGTTAAAGGTTTTTGTATTACGCTTAGCTCATCTCCAATACATGGCCAAGTCCTAGAGTAAGCGGCATGCTGTTTCACATTTATGTTTTCCTCAGTCACACTGTCTCACCTATGTTTTCATACAGAACATTTAAGAAAAAACAAAAGCTTTCATTTTGTCCCACCATTCTTCTCTGGTCCTTTGTTCCTCAAAACTCCTCTGCTTTAGTCAAATATAGTTACCAAATCTTTCTACATCTTAGTTTATATTGATTGTCCAACAGAAGAAAAAGAACTCACCAAAACAACAAACAAAAACAACCTCTTTTCTTTTTCTGTAAATCATACGCTTCTTTCCAAATATCTTGAGTCTCACTTTTTTTGTGAGGCATTTCCCCACCTAACCTTATGGTACTCAGCTGTTTCCTCATTTGACAATTCCTCTCTCCTACTTGCATTCATGCTTTATGTATCAGCTAGCTCTCCTTTTATCCCCTTGCTCTCTGAACCTAGTAGGCGTAGGTAGATGAAAGAAAAAAACCTCATGAAAGTGATACAGATGAGCTAAGTTTTTTGGTTATTTTTACTTGTTTGATTTTTTTTCTTTTTTGAATTTTTTGTTTTGCTTTATTTTTAGTGGTGGTGATAAATTTCCACTGTTCCATTCACACTGCCTCATACTGTTTCCATAGTTAAGAATTTGCAAAATAGCTGGGTAGAAGTAGGGGTGCATGCTTTGCTCGTGGGTGGGGAAGTCAACTGACCCATAGGAAAACAAAAAACAAAAAAAAAAAAGTTGTTTTATTATCCCCAGTTGGCAAAACCATGTTTTCTACCAAGAAAGATTTTCATCTGTTAACATAACATCTGTTTTATATATTTCACAGAAGCCTCAACTGCAAACAATGGACAACCCACTGAGTTTTGTTTCTGTGAATATATTTATCAGAGATTCAGATATATAAGATATTTTATTTATTGTGCTGATATCATGCGCACATAAGCATTAGATATTATTATCTATCCCTCATAGATGTTAATGCTGCTGATGTAGTTACTATCAGAGGTATTACTAAGGTTGTATAGATCAAAGCAAGCATTGCAATATTTTTCATGCTACGTGCACAGCCCACATAGGCAAGAAAATGGGGACAGCTTACCAAGTATAGGAACATTGTTCTGTAATCTGTACCCATGTTGGATAAAGGTTTATTAAAATCCTTTAAAAGTGCCAACATTATCAAAATGAGATAATGCCTTCACAGTAAAACAAAAATTCAGATAAATAGATAAAACAGAAACTGAGTCACAGAGTTGAAACAGAGACTTTATTTTTATCAAAATGTTTACCTTTGGTCTTAGGTGACAGGTTAGACGAAAGGGAAACAGCAATTTTGTACCATACTTCTACTCATGAAATGGCTGTGTGGTCCTGAACTGTTTATTGTATACTGCCAAGAAAGAAGGTTTGATGACAATAGAAAGACTAGAACTAACCAAACCACAGGTAGTGAACGCCAATTGCAAAGGCCACCCTGAGCAACGAACGCAATCCAAAATCTTTAATATACATCAAATTCTTCTTTAAAATAATACGTTCAGGAACTTGGTTTTCTGTTTTCAAATTCTTGTTATGTTGTTTCCTATTTATTATGGCCAATTTTATATTTGTTAAACAGCTCATCATTTATGATAAAAACTTTGAAATCATTTTAGTCTTATTTTATTTGCCACATATGCTATAAAACAAACTGGTTGAATCACCAGCCTTACTTAAAAAGAGAGAAAGCTGGGAATATGAGTGTTGGAGCAACAAGCACAAGGAAAGAACACTGGAAATTGGCTGAGCTGGAACGCAAAGCCCCACTCCTGACTCCCTGGCCCCAGTTCTTTCAGGTTAAACTTCACTGCCTTTTTCTGGATAAATGCTTAATCAGTTTGTTCCAGTCTCCTGCAAAAAAAAAAACTAAACTCAAAGTGGAGATTTTCACATATTCCTCTTCTTAGAACAATGGTGTCCTCTTTTGCTGAATGAGTTTCTTTAGGAATTAACATTTATATCTTCCAGATAAGACACTCCAGGGTGTGTATTATAGACGAGCAATGATGTGCCTTGGCAGTTAATGGCACTCAGTGAAAACTACCAGGGCATGTCATTATTAGGTCATAATACCCACCCTGGAGTGTCTTACAGCTTAATTGTTCCCTCTTTCATTCCAGAAACTAGCAAAAGACATATTTTACTCATGTTTCTGCTTTGTTAATGAGTTCAGAGTGGATGAACACATGTGTGCTGCCTGTTCTGCCTATCACACATGCATTCAGAAATAAATGCCGGTCACATAATCCTCAATTCCAGCTTGCATATTTTGCTACACAAAGTTTGGCATGGCTTGAATACCTCTGAAGGTAAACATTTAGTATGCAACATCTGTCTAAATATTCAGACACTTAAAACTCCTGAGGCTTCCCATTTTGCCAATGTCCTTAACATTTATCTCCAGATATCATCTGCTTTTCTGCTAGAAATTTCCACCAAAAGAGTTATATTTTGGTGGAGTATTTTGGACTAGATTCCAGAATAGACTATTTTCAGTCTTTTGAATACACATTAATAACTAGTTGTAACCTTAATAAGTATTTAAGCTTAGGGGTTTTACCCATATTCACCAAAACTCTTCAGTCAAAATGGAAAATTCATTATGCACCTTCAGTTGATTCTTCTACTATCAAGTCATGATCTCCTTACAATAACATCTAAAATAACAGGTAAATGGATGAGAAGTTACAAGAAGTAGCTGACATAGGCGTGTGTGGTTCTAAAGTATGGCTGCCTAGTAATAAAAAGTATTGCTGTGCAAACAAGCATGAAATCAGGTTCCAGATCAATGAGACAGACACAGCTAAGGAGCTATCTAAGGGACACAGCTCTTGGAAAGTTTGTGGTGGAGAAAAATTGGTTTCAGATGGAGTTGCTTAGTCTTGAGTCTTACTTCCAAATGACAAATATCACATAAGCAATAAAGAGACGGACTTAGTAATTTTAAAACTGCCCACAAAGCTCAATGCCCAGATGGCTTCACTGGTAATTTCTACCAAACACTTATAGAATTAAAACCAATTCTTCATAAGCTATTCCAAAATATAGAAATAGAGGGAACACTTCTCAACTCACTCTGTGAGGCCTATATTACCCTCATACCAAAATGAGACAAAGCTAGGAATCAAAGGAAATTTACTCAATCTGATAAAGGCCATCTATGAAAAACCCACAGCTAATTTCATACTGAATGGTGAAAGACTGAATAATTTTGTCATAAGATCAGGAAAAAAACAAGGATATCTATTCTCACCATGTCTACACTAGCAATGAACAATCCAAAAATGAAATTAAGGAAACAATGTCATTGACAATAGCATCAAAAAAAAAAAAAAAAAAACTTAAGAATGAATTTAACAGAAAGTACAATATTGCAGTTTCGAAAACTATAAAACATTGTTGGAAGAAAATGAAGAATATCTAACAAAAGAAAAGATGTCTCATATTTACAGATTGGAAGACTTAATATCAGATTTATCTACAGATTTAACATAATTTCTATCAAAATATCAGCTGATTTTTTTTTTGCAGAAATTGACAAGCTAATTCTAAAATGCATATAGAAATGTAGAGGAGCCAGAATATCCAAAACAATCTTGAAAAGAAGAACAAATTTGGAGCACTCATAGTTTCTTACCTCAAATTTACTAGACAGCTACAATAAGCAAGACACGGTGCCACTGACATAAGAATAGGCATATAAATTGATGAAGCAGAATTGGGAGTTCCGAAATAAACATATACATTTACAGTTAATTGATTTTCAACAAGTATGCCAAGATAATTCAATAGGGGAAAAAATCTTTTCAACAAATTAACCTGGGACAACAAGATACTCACATGCAAAAGAATGAAGTTGAACCTCTATCCCCCCCATCCACAAAAATTACCTCAAAAAATGTTTCAATCTCAATAAAAGCTAAAACTATAAAACTCTCATAAGAAAGCAAATGAAACAATCTTCTTGACCTTGAGGTAAGAAATTGCTTCTTAGATATAGTATCAAAAGCTCAAGCAAAAAAGAAAACATAGCTAAATTATACTTCATCAAAATTAAAATTTTAGTGCTTCAAAGGACACAATCAAGGAAGTAAAAAGACCCAGAGAATGGAGGAAAATGCTTTTAAATCACATAACTAATGACAAAAGATTGGTATTCAGAATATAATGAAGAAATCTTACAATTCACTAATAAAAAGACAACTACTTAAAAATGGTGAAAAGACCAGAATATACATTTCTTCAGAGAAGATATACAAATAATCAAATGATCTAGAAACACAGGAAAAGATGATCGACATCATTATTCATTAGGGAAATACATATCAAAATAAGAGATACAAAGAGGCACCACTTTGCATCTACTAGGATGGCTAAAATTAAAAAGGCACTAAAATACAAAAGACAATAAAAAATGTTAGTAGGGATGTGGAGAAATTGGAACCACACATTACACTTCCATATATGGGAATGTAAAATTGTGCCGCCACTTTGGAAAAAAGTTTGCCAATTTCTCAAAATCTTAAGCTCAGAGTTATTATTTGACCTAGCAACTTCACTATAAGGTGTATACCCCAAATAAATAAAAAGATGTATTCACGAAACTTGTATGTGAATATTCAAAACAGCATTATTCATAATAGCCAATAAGTGGAAAAACAAGCAATGTCCATTGACTGATGAATGGATATATATAAGTGAATAGCCATACAATGGAATATTATATAACAATAAAAAGAAATGAAATACTGATGCATGCTACAACATACATGAACCTTGAAAACATGTGCTAAATAAAAGTAGTAGTCACAAAATAACGTATTACATATTATATAATTTCATCTGATGAAATGTTTAGAATTGGCAAACCTAGAAAGATAGAAAATAGGTTTGAGCTTGCCTAAGGGTAGATGGGCTAGGGTGTAGGGAGTGACTGCTAATGGGTTCAGAGCTGCCTTTGGGGGTGATGCAAATATCTTAAATTTGATTGTGGTGATGCAATATATTTGTAAATATATTAAATTACTCAGTTGTATACTTTAAATGGGTAAGTTTCATGGCATATGAATTATATCTCAGTAAAGTCTAAAAAAAAGAAACAGTGAAACAGGAGTGTAATGGAATCACAGAATAGCAGCAGTATAAAGGCCTAGAAATTAAAAACAGGCATATCTTTCTTTTGTAAACTGAGATAAACGTGAGATGATTATAAACACTAGGAAAACAAATAGCTATAGACAAAAGATAACGATCAAAATATGTTGAAATCCAAGATACATTATAAGTTTTAGTAATAGTAAATGTCAGGAAAGATAATTCATTTAACCTCGACACTTGTAACATTTTTATTCTAAGTACTAAGCCTAATGAGCTAGGATTTTAGTTTTCTCTAAGTGGCCAAACATGAGTCTATAATAAATTATATTTATATGATTATATTATAACTTTGTAAATTATGTCACTTTCCAGTTTATATAATTAATTCATAGACAGGCATGGAAGACTTACCTGTAGGTTCAGATTAAAATGTGAATGTATAAAATTGGACGCTCTAGGCATTACTTTCCTTAGTCTTACATAGGAAAGCATCAAGAGACTCTCTGTTGTTTACAAATAAGGAAACAGGAGAATAATTATATATTTTTTTAATTTAAAAGTAAGCAAAAGAAGAATTGAAACTGATTTTTGAAAATCAACAAAATTTAAGATGGTTTGAAGGGAAGGAGGGGATATTCATTTGCCACCTAAAGCTTATAAAACAAAAAATAGAGGTAAAATCTGTATTATTTATGATTATACAGTTTGAAATATATAAACAAAAGATTTAAAAGATTTGCCTCTGGAAAGTGCAACAGGGTGAGGGGTAAGTAATTGCGCTTTTCATTTTTTTAAATTATGTAACATTAGAGGCTTTAAGGATCATGAACATGTTATTTTTAGGAAAGTAAAAGTACTAGCAAAAATAATAAACTGAAGTCTTCCAAAACAAACTAGGAAATTATGAGGAATTATTTTAAAGTAAACAAACGCAAAACAAACCTCATCAGAAAACGATGGCTGGAGAGGTTCCCAGTCAGTCTGCCACACTTGGCTTTGAGTTTGAGTTTAGAAAATTTCATTCCCTCAGTAGGAACCTGAATTAGTTGGTTTTCATGCTGCTGATAAAGACATACCCAAAACTGGGAAGAAAAAGAGGTTTAATTGAACTTCCAGTTCCCCATGGCTGGAGAGGCCTCGGATTCATGGCGGGAGGCAAAAGGCGCTTCTTACATGCCGGCAGCGAGAGAAAATGAGGAAGAAGAAAAGCGGAAATCCCTGATAAACCCATCACATCTCGTGAGACTTATTCCCATCCCAAGAATAGCACAGAAAAGACTAGCCCCATGATTCAATTACCTCCCGCTGGGCCCCTCCCACAACACATAGGAATTCTGGAAGATAAAATTCGAGTTGAGATTTGGGTGGGGACACAGTCAAACCACATTAGAACTGTAGGGAAAAGGTAGGCTGTAGGGGCGCAGAGTCTCATTAGAGCATTTGCTTGAGCACAGCCACACAGCAATGAGGTTCCCATGCACTGCCTTCTGCAGAGCAGAGCTTTGGGTAATCCTGCAGGCATCTACAGTAAGGAACAGCATGAAGAAGCTAGACTCTGCAGTCCTCCAGCTCACTCTGTATTCAGCCTGCAGAGAATTCACCTCTCATTGAGATTCTCCTCTCATCAAGGTTATCAGTCCAGCAGTCGATAGCACCGAACCCTTTTATCAGCCCCACTTGGTAATTATAAAATATTTGCAATTATACAATATGCTAATTCTTAGACGACTACAAACAGCTTAATCAATTGAGTGCATTTTATTATTTCTAGTCTAAACATTATGGACTCACATGAAGTCTCTGAGATCAGTAAATTATTCTAGATTGTTAAACTGCTGCCAAACCAATCAGAAATTTTATTTGAATTTATTAGGCTTGCTACATTATTTAGCCAGCAAGATTGAGAAAAACAACAGAAACAAAGAGGCATCCTGGAGTCACACTGTGAAGCTTGATCAGTTCCCATGAGTTACAAGAGGGAAGCCATAGAAATTCAGGAGAAACAAGATTCACCTGAAACCTCTATTGTCAAGTTGAAACTAATGTTAAGCTAGGTTCTTGAGGCATGTGTACTTCTTAAAAGCACAATTTCCCCTGTCATGATGTGTCTGTGTGTGTGTGCATGCGTGCAGGATGTTGTACTGTATAGTTGTGTATACGTGGTGTACGTATCTCCAGCTGTGCTACAGAAAAATAAATATATATATTTTTTCATGCCCAGGAGGACCACCACATTTGAACATCCCAAAACAGAGCAAGAGATGAAGTGCTCTGCCAGTATTTATGTCTAAATATATTCAACAAGAACCATGTATTCCAAACATAAGGCAAGGGTTTTATCCACCCCAAAATGTATCCCTCCCATGTAGTCCAATTTTTACAAGTTTTTATACCACTGAGTATTACTTCATTGATTTGATTTTTTAACAACTGAGTACTCTTTGGAGAAAACATGTTACCATAAAACCTCCTCAAATAATGCTAGTTTTGGATGCTGAGGGAGATTGCCTGATTAAATAGGTTTAAAACATTAAAAGAGGATAAGCTTAATGGAGATTTAGCCATTATACTTGGAAGCATAATCTCGAAGTTTCCAGGGCTAGATATTGTTTTAATAAGTTAAACCCCCTTTTGAAACAATATACTCAGTGGTTATGTTGTGTGGATCATAAACATGTTCTTGTAGCATGAGTGGAAATGTTTCTTAATGTTCAAATGAAGGTATTTGCAACCTCAGATACAACTTCTAAAGTCAGCATGATACCTAGATTCAGAGTATGCTTTATTTTAAAAACTGCACTTTGAAGTGAAGATGGTGTGCCCTGAAACAATGCTTCTCAAACTTGAATGTGCATATTCATCTTCTAGGGGTCTTGTTAAAAATGGAGATCTCGACTGGGGGCTAGGAGTTTTCATGCCAATGCTGCTGGTCTCAAGACCTCAGTGTAAATAGTAGAACACTGTGAGGTGACTCAACATCATTTAATGAAGATGAAGACATTGATCAATGATGTTAAACATGCAGGTGAAGAGCTGGGGTAAATGTTTACCCATAAAGTGGAACTAGAAAGAAGCCATGCACACACACATAACCTAATGTGCAAATTTTAAATATGCAAGTGTGATTAACTGGATAAACAATTTTAGAAAACATTTGGCCATTCCATCCATGTTTTGAAAGGTTTATATAAAGTTCCCAAACATATTTTTGTTAGAGATACAGACAGACTGCTTTGTATTCATGGTTATATGTATGGCATTTCTCCTGATAATTTTTTGCTCTGTTTAGCAGATTTGAGAGACATAGCCAAATTAGAATTGTTTTTGGAAGATCAGTTATTTGAACTGGAAAAACATGGGAATGTGTAGATTTCTTTTGGTCAATGATTAAATAGAGTAGCATGCTGAATTGACTCATCTCTACCACATGATGAAAAAAAGTAGTATACGTTTAAAAAAAAATAACATGCCTAGGCTGGGCACGGAGGCTCATGCCTGTAATCTCAGCACTTTGGGAGGCTGAAGACCGCGGATCACCTGAGGTGGGGAGTTCAAGACCAGCATGACAAACAGGAAGAAACCCTGTCTCTATTAAAAATACAAAATTAGCCAGGCATCGTGGCACATGCCTGTAATCCCAGCTACTGGGGAGGCTGAGGCAGGAGAATCGCTGGAACCCAGGAGGTGGAGGTTGCAGTGAGCCAAGGTTGTGCCATTGCACTCCAGCCTGGGCAACAAGAGTGAAACTCCATCTCAAAAATAAATAAATAAATAAAAAATAGCGTGCCTATGTAATACAGCGTAGGCCATTTTTAAAACGCAATTGTACACAGAAGGAGAAGAGGAGAAAGAAACAATTCCTGCTGCTAAGCTGTGTAACCTTAGAACCAGAACTCAAACAGGAGAGAGGCATGTGTCTCAGAAGAAAAAGCTGTGATAACAAAGGCATTTTTTAAGGGTAGCAAATAAATATGAAAACAATAGACCAGTTAAAACTAAATAAAAATAAGGTGACATAAGCGTGTTTTTAGTTAAATTCAAAAGGTTTTTTTTTTGTTTTAATTATCTCTATTATTTTACAGCTACAGACACAAAGTTAAGCTGCCTCAGAAATGTCTTTCCCCATTGGGTCTCTATTTTGTTGCAGGAAGGTGTTTCCAAGGGCAACTTCTTTACATGTTTTCTAAAAAATTTCACAAGGTAGAATAGAATATATTATTGCTTCAGTAATGACCCAAGAACTTAACTCTGCTTCTACATGCAAAAAACAAAATAGTTGTGTGAATGTAATTGATTGCAACTCTTTTTTTCTCAATTGTTAACCAGATTGATTGACCTAGCCATAGAAATGAAAATATTAATGTAGCTTTATAATATTGTATTTTGCTTCAGCAATGAAACCACTACTCTGCTGCAAAAAGGATCAATAGCCTTATAATACTTGTTTTGTTTTAATACTCACAAAATTATTTATATAAAAATTTTAAGTGTCTAGCTTGTTTAAATTGGAAAAGAAGCCAAGAGCTGCCTAAAATCGAATATAACTCTACTGCCTGAAAAAAAAAGCAGACTAACAAAAAACCAGTTAGACTTGGTGAAAGCAGGGAATACAGAAATGAATGTTAATGTCATAAATATTGTCTTTTTAAAAGTAGTGATATTGGTCTGGCGCAGTGGCTCACTCCTGTAACCCCAGCAATTTGGGAGGCCGAGGTGGGCAGATCACGAGGTCAGGAGATTGAGACTATCTTGGCCAACAGAGTGAAATCCTGTCCCAACTAAAATACAAACAAACAAACAAGCAAACAAACAAAATTGGCCAGGTATGGTGACGCGGGTCTGTAGTCCCAGCTACTCAAGAGGCTGAGACAGGAGAATTGCTTGAACCCAGGAGGCAGAGGTTGCAGTGAGCTGAGATGGCGCCACTACACTCCAGCCTGGTGACAGAGCAAGATTCTGTCTCAAAAAAAAAAAGAAGAAAAAAAAAGATATCACAGTTGGTATCATAAGATATTCTTAATTATAAGAGAAACTACTATTAATATACCAGTATCTAAAAAGATATCAACAGATAATTATTAGAAGAAAAAACACAAATAACTAATAAATGTGAAAACATTTCTTTTCACTGTTAATGAAGAGTAACATTAAAAACAAAAATGAAATAGTTTTTGTAGTTGTACCCCTTTATATGCAAATGGTAGAGGTATATTTGGTTTAACATTTTTCAGTTGTTTGACAATCTATGTGAAGAGTCTTAAGGATGGCTGCACCTTTTGGGTTAGTAATGATGGTCCTAGGAATATATTTTAATAAAGTAGTTAGAAATAAAAACAAAATTCATGAACAACATATTCAGCATAGTTTTTTTTTTTTTTCTGGGGGAGGGGATGGAGCCTCACTCTGTCTTCCAGGCTGGAGTACAATGATGTGGTGGCTCACTGCAACCTCCATCTGCTGGGTTCAAGCAATTCTTATGCCTCAGCCTCCTAAGTAGCTGGGACTACAGGTGTACACCATCACACCCAGCTAATTTTTGAGATGGGGTTTTGCCATGTTGGCCTGGCTGGTGTCAAACTCCAGATCTCAAATGATCCCACCCACCTTGGCCTCCCAAAGTGTTGGGATTACAGGCGTGAGCCACCTCGCCTGGCCAGTATTATTTTTTAATAGTGAAAAGTTGGGAATAACTCAAATGTTCAACAATAAGTTAAATTATGGTATACCATGGCCTGTATGTGTCTTCCCAAAATTTGTATGGTAAAACTCAGTCACCAATACGATAATATGAGGAGGTGGGGCCTTTGGGAGGTCACTAGGTAATGAACAGGATAGTGCCCTCATACAAGAGGCCCAACAAAGCCCTATTGCGCCTTCTGCCATGTAAGGACACATCAGGAAGACCACCATCTATCTATGAACCAGGCCCTCACCAGACCTCGAATATACTGGTTCCTTGATCTTGGGCTTCCCAGACTCTAGAACTGTGAGAAATAAATTCCTGTTGTTTATAAGCCATCCAGTCTACAATATCCTTTTATAGAAGCCCAGACAGACAGACATGGTACAACTATAAAATAGACTATTTTATATTGATTATACTTTTGAAAAATTTTAATGACATAAGATAGTGACACAAAGAAAACTATGTATATAAGTTAAATATTGCATTTATGAATATATGTATTCATAATTACACATTTTATATAGAAAAAAAGTTGGATGGAAGCACATCATTTTTTTTTCCTTTTAATTTTATTCTACTTTGTATTTTGCCGGTTCCCCCTCCAAGCCCACTAAAAGGATATTGTACCTTTAGAGTCAGAAGAAAACCCAATAATAAAATTTATTTTAGGTATAGGTTATATAGATTATAGTTTCCAGAGAAGATAAAAATTTTTAAGATGCAACCATCACGTGATGGGTCCTAAATTATACAAGTTTGTTTGTGCCACACTGTATGCTAGTGCACCAACATTTTTCAATAATAAGGATTTTAGAGGGGCTTCTTTTTCAGTAACTTTCAGAACATCATTCAAAAAAAATTTCAGTTGTTCAGTAGCAGATAGTGAATTCAGAGATGAAATATTTGTATCTATAAATTTTTACCTATAGTATTAAAATCACTGACGAATCATGGGGGGAGGCTATAGGAAGACATTTGTTTTGCATATTTCTTCTTATGTTTTTGCATTCTAATCTCACAGAGTACGTGTAATGTTGTCCATTAGTCACCATTACCTTCAGGTCTGGCTCTATTGCTGATTGCTTTTGAAAGTCCTGCAGCTGAGAAGAGCCCCTAGAGAAACATTCTAGTCATGTAGGCACCACAGCTTAAAACCACTTTTAAGAACTTGGCTTCAAATCTAGCTTCCTGGTTTGACTTATAACAAGATGGTTGCAGTGTAATGCCATTGCTCTCATGAAAGATGGCAAAAGAACTATTAATGACACTAATTAAGATGTGTGAATATCATTTAGATACTCCTCCTTGTTGCTTTCCAAGTACAAGCTATGTTACCTAACACATTAATTGGTAATGATACAATCGCATATCTTTCAACTACAAGGTCAGTTTTTAAAGCAGAGCTTTTATTATTAATGTGCTTTAAGTTTCAACACAGTCCACGTAGGGATTCCATTAACAAACTTGACTGTACTCCTCTTTAACCCCATTACAGCCATATCCCCTCCCACCCATGCTGAGTATTATGGTATTGTGGGTGGAGCATTTCAAATCTTTATCCGGCCTTAAATATAACTGCTAAAGCATTGTATGTACACCCAGAACCTACTTGTTAAATATATTTTTGTCTTTTGCATTTTTAAATGTGCCTATTCCCTGGTCTTTTTTGACTAGTCAAACAAAATCCAAATGTTACTTATTTGAAATCTGCTACTCATTTATCCAGTATATCTGCCTAATGTAAGCTTTATGTACCTAAAGTAAAACTTAACATAGAAAATAAAAGAATATTAAAGTGTAACCTCTACCAGCATAATGCTGCACTTATAGATCTTTAAACTTTTAAATGACATGGAATAGTAAAGCTAGAAGAAACTTTTAGCCCCAATAACTTATTTTACAGAAGACAAAAATGGAAGCGCAGAAAGTCTAAGTCACTTGACCAAGGTTTCAACACCAAAAAACAAGTCCTCCAGCTCAGTGTGAGGTCTCTGCTTGTAACCAGGCACCCCTCTCTGAGATTGAGCAAGGATTAAGAAAAGCCTGTTAAATACCAGATCTTGATATTTAAGATGCCCCCTTCCTATTTGATTTAGTAAACATCTACAAATGCCAGTCAGGTAATAGGAACCTACATTTATGCAGAACTTGGTAGTAGTCAAATGTTCATTTCTCTCATTCATGACTTCATACAATTCTCACAATGACTTATGAAGTATGTGTTATTCTCTCTCCTCTGTAATTGCACATCTAAGAAGAGTTTTTGGTTGTGGTCGCATATGAAAGACTACTTGCTTTAGTATAAAACTCTTGAGTATTTTTTCTCTTCTTCCAGATGTCTGTAACAATTCTGTCATTGTTGTCTGACATTTGAAATTGGTGAAGAGAAGTCCCAGGCCTACCTGATATGCTCCTTTCGAAGTAATGTTTGTTTTCTCCTGTATGAGATGCTTTCAGGACATGTTGTTTGTCTTCACATTTAAATATCATCTTCATATGTCTCTAGGCAAGTCTTTTTTTTTTTTTTTAACCTAGGTTCATTGGATCTGAAGATACAGGTTGTGATGATGATTAATACTGAATGTCTACTTGGTTGGATTGAAGCGTGCAAAGTATTGTTCCTGGGTGTGTCTGTGAGCGTGCTGCCAAAGGGGATTAACATTTGAGTCAGTGGGCTGGGAGAGGCAGACCTGCCCTCAATCTGGGTGGGCACCATCTAATCAGCTGCCAGCACAGCCAGAATAAAAGCAGACAGAGGAACGTGGGAAGACTGGGCTGGTTTAGTTTTCTGGCCTCCATCTTTCTCCCATGCTAGATGCTTCCTGCCCTCGAACATCAGACACCAAATACTTCAGTTTTGGGACTCTGACTGGCTTCCTTGCTCCTCAGCTTGCAGACGGCCTATTGTGGGACCTCACCTTGTGACTGTGTGAGTCAATATTCCTTAATAAACTCCCCTCTATATACATCTATCCTATTCGTTCTTTCCTGCTAGGGAACCCAGACTAATACATAGGTCTTCAATCCAAGAAGGTTATCATTGCTTAAAGTTTATTATTGCTTGGTTAAGTTTTGTCTTGTCTCTTCTTTGAGAACATTAGTTATATTCAGGTTAGCTTTTTTCCTCTAAATTCCATATCTTCATCTTTTCTTATCTTTTTTTTTTTTTTTTTTGGTATTTATCCTTTTTTTCTGCATTCCAGGAAAGCTCAATATTATGGTCCATATTAGTGTTTTAATTTTCCACAACATCAGTTCTGTTCTTTACTGCTCCCAACACCGATTCAAGTTTTATATTGCTACCCCACCTTAATTCACCCAGCTCTTTTTCCTCTCATCACGGTCTCTTTTTATTCTTGTAGTTCGTGATTCATGGAGCTTATAAATGTTTCTATCGTATTGAAGACGTAGAGCAATTTACTACATTTTAAGAATTCTTGTGAAGTCATTTCCAGAGATTTTTTTTTCAGGACGATGTACCATTTATTCCATACTGTATCTTTCTCTTTCTTTATCTCAAATGAGGGAATGCATATATCGTTCTTGTGTTTTCAATGGTCACAGTACCTCAATTATCCTTGTTCCTCCTACTGATGGTGCAGTTGGGGGTTAATAGAATCCTCTGTGTCTCTGATTGAAACCTAAAGAACACATTGATAAGGTCAGTGCTTAACCGAATTTTCCGTGTCTAGCTCCGTGTTCCATATTTGCACAGTAAGGATGGGGGTCAAGGGCATATATTATTTGGGAGAGGATATCCTTTTTGAAAAGCCATATTTCGTGTGTTTATAACTAAATTACGCTAACCCTGGCAAAATCAAGGTTAGGTAGAAATACACTAAAATTGGGTCAGAACATATTGAAGATGGTATGGTCTATAACATGTTGAAAGGCACTGGGATGATAGTCATTGAGCTTAAAACATGGGAAAATTCAAACACATTTCAGGTTTCTTTCCATCTACTCTGCTTTATTCATTGTAACTAAACTTCCCTGGATCTAGTTACCACTGCCCGTCTTTTTAATTTCTCCTTATATTTAAACATGCAGTCTAATATATGGCTTAAATGGGAATTGCTAATTGAGGGGGGTGCAGATAGTATTCAGGTCACCTCAAAATGTAGCACATGTGCACAGAAGGACAGCCGATTCTCAGGTTAATACTTCAGATTCAGAATGCCAGTTCAAGAAGCAGGCAGTGGGGGAGGAAAGAAACCCCGGTCTGTCTTCTCAGGGGACTGTGTTTGCTCCTTCGAGCAGCAAAATCTGTAAGTGCTTCTGATTATATTTCTCTGTTCCTCTCTATACATCTTGTGGTCGATAGAATTTTATTCAAAATTTTGGCATTTCATGCAACATCAGTCTTGGTGCTCCATTTTCTTGGAGAATTTTCATCCTTTCTGTATCCTCAAAAGTCTTCTGGAAGGAGCAAGAAGTAGCTGCCTCAGAAACTGTGAAACACATGCCATGTTAGTTCTAATTTTAGTCCCAGATCACTCAATTCAGTTGTGCAGATAAATGAATTGTCACAACTATTTACAGAACCAAATTGAGAACAATCCTCTCTTATCCTCACCTTACCATCCTGAATCAAATCTGCCTGGGAACAAATCTGGTATTATATGTTTCTTCTTTGGTATGCAATCATGTCAATATGTTAACTTTCTACATATATTAATCTAAAGCTTATTTCTAATTAAGCAATAGCTACAAATGAAAGGAATTTAAAGCATCACTGCACAGGCAGCAGAGGTTTTCTTCTAAGCCGAAACCCTGTGGGAATCATAACCCGGATGATATAATAGGCAGCTTGGCTTTCCTGCTAGGAAACCCGGCTCTATCATTTTCATGGACTTGGCCACTTTATCCTCATGTCTGCATTTTAAACTCTCTTTTGTTCTGATTGTAGGTAACAAAATAAATATGAAACAAATTCATAAACAATATTGGAAAAGACTGTGCATTTTTCTGAATCTCAACAAAGCACATGCCCAGATCTCTCAAGTTACTCCAGGGACAGAGCGATCTGCGGTGGGTAGCTAGGTGGATTTCTTTCCATACCTTCGGCCATAAGTAATTAGCAGTTAGCCTGACACTGGGCACCAGGGTCCCTGGGATGATGGCAGAGGAAGGCATGATTTTCCAAACTGATGGATATCATGTCACTGGGAGGAATGACAAACGAATTGAATGACGTTGTCACTATCATCACATTTTTACAGCTGAAATCCAAACAGATCATAGTAAACTGCACAAGCATGGTGGAGAAGGGACACTACAACAACATCATTTGGTCAAGTAGTTAGAGGTTGATGGGTTGAAGTCTCACCATATGTTGACATTGTTATGAGATGGCCAACACAAATGAAAAAACTAGGCATGTATAGTGTCTAGGAAGGGAAAATGATAGTCTTCTTTCACTATTCACAGCTCAGATCTCAGCAGGAACTTAGGGCTTCACCTGGGTGCCATTTAGAACAGTAAGGAATTAGAACATATCTGAGTGAGGGTAATCACAATGTAAAACCCTAGAAACTGACATGGTGTGGAACAGGGGAAGGTCCACGATACTTGAACAGCCATTTGGAAAGGATGTTACTGCTCAGACCCATGCTTAGTAGAGAGTTGCACTAAGTGACCTCCATGATGCCCGTAAGCTCTAAAATTTGAACACTTTGGAATTATTGATTTAATAGTTTTTCTTCACTCTCCTTTCTATCAAATAGATTGCTCTGAAGAGAAAACATAGCAGTAAAAATGTCCAAATAGTATTTTTAAGGTATATTAATTCCCACAAAGCTGTCCAACTAGAGAGTAGGATGAGAAAAACATAGTAAGTGTCCAGAATTTACCGGTTACAAAATTGCTAACTGTGGAGGACTGTATCTATTTGCTTTTTTCTTTTTCTAGGAAGGAAAATTTTATATTTTCAAAGCATTTCATAAATAAAAAGAACAATACAACACTTAGCTTCTCTTCTCCTTTCTTCCATCACAACAATAAAGAACTAACCCCTAATTCAAAGAATATTGCGTGGATGATGCATTTTTTCAACATTCTACAACTCAAAAAGATGTTGATATCAACATTTTAAATGGAGAAAAGCTGAAAACTGCCAAAACAGAAACACATCACAAATAAACAAACAAAAAATTTCTCCATGGCATCTTTCTCAGCTTGGGAAATGTTTTGCATATCTACTATAAAAGAATTGCTCCTGATAATATGGCATTCTGGTTGTATTCAATGAGTTTGTTTGTTTGTTTGTTTTCCACAGAGTTAACAATCATGTCTTTATCTTTAATCCTACATAACTCAGATAGATAAGAAGTTCCTGTTTCTATAGATCTTCAGTGATGCTCCATCAATCCCAAATGTTGGAAAAACTCTTCATAATGGTGAGCCAAATCACTTACGCTTTTGTTTGAACCTGTATTCTCCTTTTGAATTTTCATCGAAGATGGTGAACTACACATACAGAGCTCTGTGGAAGCAGATCTTCACAGGCTCGGCTGACCGGAAGAAGACTGCTTTCGCAGGGAATGCATGGGACAGAGGCAGATTCTCTGTTGCAGGTGCTCAGGTGGGAAGTGATCTTTTAGATTATGTAAGACAATTTCACTTCACCCCCAGGGCAGGCAGACTAGTGCTCCCCTAAAGCTGTCTACTTCCTAGCCGTCTAAACCTGTGAATGGGTTATCTTACATGCACTAGGACTTGGCAGAAGTGATTTAGAGTATGACCTTGAGAGGGAGAAATTATCCTGCATTGATCAGATAGGCTCCACCTAATTACATTAATCCTTAATATAAAGAACTGTTCTTGGTTGTGATCAGAGAAGGAGATGTGACAATGAAAGCAGGTTAGAGAGGTGCTGAGCTGCTGGCGTTGAAAATGGAGAAAGGGGCACCCAAGCCAAGGGATGTGAGCAGCCTCTGGAAGCTGGAAAGGCCTCCAGAGGCAATACATCCACAGTCCACATCTTCATTTTAGCCCGAAGGGACCTGTATCAGACTTCTTTCCTACATGGCCATAAAGAAAATAAATCAACATTGTTTTATATCTCAAAGGTTTTGGCAAGTCATACTGCAGCAATAGAATCTAATTGTGGTAGAGCTCTATTGAGAATATGGAACCCAGACTGGGTAAGATGACTCATGCCTGTAATTCTAGCACTTTGGGAGGCCGAGGTGGGTGGATCACATGAGACCAGGAGTCTGAGACCAGCTTGGCCAACATGGCAAAACCTTGTCTCTACTAAAAATACAAATATTAGCCAAGCATGATGGTGGGTGCCTGTAATCCCAGCTACTCAGGTGGCTGAGGCACGAGGATCTCTTGAGCCTGGGAGGCAGAAGTTGCAGCGAGTTGAGATCAGGCCATGCCCTGCAGCCTGGGTGACAGAGCAAGGCTCTCTCTCTCTTAAAAAAAAAAAAAAAAAAAGAATATGGAATCCAAATGATTTGCCTCAATAGTTCCAACCTGCAGCTTGAACTCACACCTTCTAACTCTCAATTCATTTATCTTTTCTATTTAGTGATTCTGGGTTCCTTATTTATTTATTTATTTATTTATTTATTTATTTATTTTGTTACTTGGGAGAAGAGAATAATCAGCTTCTATTTCTCCTTAATTATTCTAACAAAAATTGATCTTTAAGGCATCATTTTATACATCTCCTTCTGCCAACAAATAATTAAATGTATGATTTGCAGAATAAAGTATTACTTGAAGCTAGCCATTGCTTTCTTCACTCTGAAAAACATAGAGCAGAGGACTGGTGGTTCCTCACTTTCCCCTTCTCTTTGTCCTTTAGCACTTCTTTTGTTAACCTGTTGTATTCCAACTAAGTGTTTTTAGGCTTCTCATCTATACTCTGCCATGAATTCTCACAAAGGAAGCATCAACACTAATTTCTCTTTGTATTTAGGGTCTAGAACAACTTCTGATATACAAGATTACTTAATAAATGTTAAACAAATGATCAAATATAGTATTTACTTATTTATTTAGCAAATACTTATTCAATATTTGATTCCTCTCCCCCATATGCTAAACATAGAGAACCTAAAAATAATTAAGAAATACCCACTGTTTATCAAGAACACCTAGCCCAATGGATAAGACAAGTACTTTAGCAAGTAAAGTATCCCAAATATCAAAATGCAAATTGAGCAAGCTACTGTGGGGATTAGAAAATAACCATAAAACTCAGAGGCAGGAAATATACATTCTACCTGGGAATTAAAGCTCTCTTTAGATTAGTACTATTCCTGGAACAAGCAGCTAACATTTATTTTATTTTTTGTTTATTTCTATAAATTTATGGGTTACAAGCATTATTTTGTTACTTGCATAGATTGTGTAGCAGCGTAGTCAGGGCTTTTAAAGTAATGGCCTCCAGAGCCATCTATGTTGCTGCAAAAGACATGATTTCATTCTTTTTTATGACTGAGTAGTAATCCATATTTCATTGTGGCTATATATGACGTTTCCTTTATTCAGTCATCCATTGATAGATACTTGCGTTGATTCCATGTCTTTGTTATTGTGAATAGTGCTGTGATAAACATATGGGTGCAGGTATCTTTTTAATAATAATGATTTATTTTCTTTTGGGTAGATATCCAGTAGTGAGGTTGCTGAATCAAATTGTAGTTCGATTTTTAGTTCTTTGAGAAATCTATATAATATAGTAGCTAACTTTAAAAATGCCATTCTACCAGCACGTCCCAAGAACTTAGTGTTTCCTAAATCATGTATTTGATTGCTAGTAGTTTGGTCAACCAGAGCCTTAATTCCCATGGATCATGGAAAACTGTTTGAGTTGCCTCCTGGGGACTTCATAGAGTCATGGAAGGCAACTATCAAAGGGACCATGGAAATGATAGTCCTTAGTACTGAGATGTCCCCTCCAGTTATTTTAAACAGTTGCTGAGACACTTAGTGGGGTAAAATGTATCTCATCATTTTTTTTTAAATGGGAATTTACCTTGGTTCTGTACTTTTACCATCCTGCAATAAACTTACCCTCAGAAGCCATGGTTCCAAAACTGAAGGGGTTAGCCAGGGGCCGGGGGTAGATTTTTCTCCCCATGAGACATTAGGCAATGTATAGAGACATTTTTTACTGTTACAACCTGGGGAGTGCTACTGGCATCTAGTGGATAGAGGTCACAGATGCTGCTAAATATCGATCAGTACACAAGATAGCCCCAGGCAACAAAGAATTATCCACCCACAATGTCAATAGTGCTGAGATTAAGAAACCCTTTCCTAAGGTGCACGCACTGCTATAGAAACAGAGTAATAACAATATGCTTGTTAATATGTGTATTTATTCAGTGATATTTATTATGAAACTATCACAAACTAACATTACAGCACAAAACTAATAGTTCTGGTATCACAAAACTAACACTGTGATTTAAAGGAAACTGACTTTCAGTTTAACCTATGGATTTTTCAATAAATCACCAAGATAATAGAATGGCATGTGTTTTGGGTTGTTCTAATACTACCTAGTGTGGGAGACTCTACTAGAACCACAGCTCTTAGGATGCTAGAAACGAACTACAGGATAATTTAGTGAATATGCTCTAGAAAGTGGTTCTACATGCCCCCTAAGCAAGAGGTTCATTGACAGTAAACCTTAAGTTCTTCATAAAATATCCAAGGTGTGACATTTTGCCGACTTCCAGAGCTTCTGGAAAAATATTCTGCCCAAGAAAAATCTGTATTTCTAGTTTTTAATTAAGAACTCAGTTAATGAAAGGGTAGAGGAAAGTACTAAGGGTTTTCTTTCTTTTTCTTTCTTTCTTTCTTTCTTTCTTTCTTTCTTTCTTTCTTTCTTTCTTTCTTTCTTTCTGTCTGTCTTTCTCTCTCTCTCTTTCTTTCTTTCTTTTTCTTTCTTTCCTCTTTCCTCTTTCCCCTTCCTTCCTTCCTTCCTTCTTTCCTTCCTTCCTTCCTTCCTTCCTTCCTTCCTTCCTTCCTTCCTTCCTTCCTTCCTTCCTTCCTTCCTTCCTTCCTTCCTTCCTTTTTAAATGACACACACTTAGTAACAAGTGAGCTTCATTCCAGAATAAAATGTCAAACCCTAAGTGAAATACGATCTATAATAAATGAGGCTTCTCACGGTTATCATGTAGCACATTTCTCAGGTAATAAAGTCATTGTGTTTTGCATGGCTTTATTCTTTTAGGCAGAGGAGAAGGGAGGGGGAGGTTGTTGGTATTTTGTGCTTTGCTTTTTTTTTTTTTTTGATGGGTTTCTTTCCATTCTTCTTGTGTCAATTGTAATGTTTTATGATTATTCATGACTTAGACAATGGTGCTTTAGGCAGTCAATAGCAATTATGCTTGTTGAGAAGAACATATAATTCAAATTAGACCAATATAGATTTTCCCCCTTTAATGTTTAGTTACCCAGTTAGATTTAAACTAAGTATACAACATTTAACAAATGATTTTCACTAAAACCTAACTGACATTTAAAAGTAGTGTGGTTTTTGTTGGTGGTAATACAGGAGAGTAAGATGAAATATTAATTCACCTAAAAGGTATATCATATCAGTTCAAATTAAATCCCTCACGTTTATACATTGTGTGATGTATTTGTACTTGTGGCCTGAAAATGATAACTTTGTACATTATCCAGTAAGTATGCAAAAATCAGCAGCATTAGGCATCTAAGTAATTTGTCTTAATGAACAATAAATTTATGCATGGTTTAAGTTTCTAAACCTAAGTTTAGCAATATACAGAATGAAATTTTAAATACACATTATTTACTAATCAGAAATTAAAAGCTGGAATAAGTAATAACACAAGGGTCAGATGAAAAACTATAGGCTTCTATGGACTAAACTGCATCCCCCTAAATTCATCTGTTGGAGCCCTAACTCCCAGAGTGACTGTATTTGGAGATAGGACATTTAAGAAGGTAATTAAGATTAAAAGAGATCACATACATGGGGCCCTAATCCAATGGAACTGGTGTTCTCATAAGAAGAGGACAAGAAATCAGAGTGCCCTCTCCATGTTCAGAGAAGAAAAGCCATGTAAGGATGTAGTGAGAAGGCAGCTGTCTACATGCCAGGAAGAGAGCCCTTACCAGAAACCAACCCTGCCCATCTGTTGACCTTGGACTTCCAGTTTCCAGTGGTAGGACAGGAGGCAGAGAAAATAAATTTCTGTTGTTTAAGCCACTCAGCCTATGGTATTCTGTTACAGCAACCTGAGCAGATTAATACAGTGGAGTTTTTAAACATCTGTATATATTCTATCAGCTAGCCAACACTAGGATCAGCTTAGTTGATCTTTTTACTGAGTTCCAGACTTTATTAAGTCTGGATGAGTGACCAGTGACCTTTCAGAAAACCATCAGGTAGATTTTCCATGTAACTAGAATAACAATGGTCTACTGAAGCCCAAGGTTTTGCCTAGTGGTGCACATTATGAAAAATAGTCTCTATTTTCACCAACTGCACATGAAGCATTTAACCAAGAAATGCCAATAACTGTTGACTCATTTACCTTTAAAATTATCAGTGATCTTAAAATTATCCAGTTAAACTCTCTGGGAACAGCATACGACTGTGGAAAGACTGGTTCCAGTGGCAGGCAGGCTCGAGTATGAATCCTGGCTCTATCATGCATGTGCAAGGGGGTATGAGGCTGGAGACTTAGCGTCCTTGTGTTTCAGTGTCCTCCTTAATAAAAAGGGAATCATCATAATGAAAATAATAATAAAGTTGAGCATTAATAACAATAATATGTTGATCTTCAGAGTCTTATGAGAATTAGTCACAATGACTATAGTACTCAGTATAGTGCCTGGCAACATAGCAATTATTCAAGGACAGTGGAGGCTGTCATTACTGTGACAATGTTGAAGATGATGCATGAATATCTCTATACCTAAGAAAGCCAGAGGCTAGACAATTGAAAATCTATTCAAAGATGACTCCCAAAGGATATTCATATTAAATTTTGGATGTAATGATTAAAATATTTGATAATTTAGAAATAGTTTAAAGGCTGAGAGCCTTGGTTAAACCACAACAAATACCTTTCAACACTTTAGACTTCTCTAATTTAAATGTACAACTGTGTGCTTTTGAATTTGGGGTAGTTGAGCCATATTTGTTCATTTGTTTCTTTGTTTTTAGCCTCACTATCTATTCTTTCAGACATGTGGCTTAGACCAAGATGGTCAAGGGGATGATAATAGGTTAGATTTTTCAGTTCAATCAGATTTGCAGGCAGACTGATATAGAATGAAGAAAAAAGTCATAGTCAAGGATAACTTTACACTTTTTGGCCAGAGTAACTGAGATGGGGAAGGTTTAGGGAGAAAGATCTGAGTTTCCATTTTGGACACGGAAAGTTAAAATCATGTTGTGTTTTAAAATTAAAAGTAGTGTGGTTCTGCTGCAGTAGAGGGAGAAAAACACCCTGGGGAGATGAGCAGGTGGCAGGCCCACAGGTCACAACGAGGAACTCAGATAGGACCTCATAAGCGAAAGTGAGGAGATGGAGGTTTGTGATATGGCAGAACAATGTGCTTAGGGGATTAATTTACATTAGTGATAGGACAGGAGGCAGAGAAATTTTAGGCAGAAAAGGGCAGGTCGCTGGTGAGGTCCCATTTGAAAAGCCTGAGATTGCAGCCCAAAGTGAGAACTTACATCCCCATTTTACTGCTCAAATGTTGCCTTTTTCAAAAGCAACCATGGGCCTTGCTGTCCCTGTCCTGTGCCCATAAAAACCCCAGACTCAGCCAGCAGAGAGGAAAAGCAGCTGGACATTGGAGACTATGGCTGGACCTCAGAGAGAAGCAGCTTGACTTCAGAGGGACAGCTTCATGGCATAACTTCCAAGAAGAAACCGTTCAGAGATGGCCAGACTTCAGAGAAAGATTACCTTCCCACCCCATCCTCTTTTCAACTACCATTCCCTCTGACAGCCACTTTCATCGGCAATAAAAATCCCCCACATTTACCATCCTTCAATTTGTTTGTGCAACCTCATGTTTCCTGGACACCAGACAAGAGTTTGGGAGCCACAAGTACAGATACAAAAGGCTGTCACACTTGCCCTTTGCTTTTGCTGGCAGAAGTTAGCCACCTCATGTGAAAAGGCAGAGGGTCCACTGAGCTGTTTACACTTAAGCCATCTGCAGAGCTAAAAGAGCACTGTAACCCTCCTTCTGGGGCTTCGGGGTCTCAGGTACCTCCCCAGATGCTGTCGCAGGGCCTGTGTGGAATTTGCTCCTGCTGGTACCCAAAAGTGCTCACCCCGGATCCTGCACACACTCATCTGTGCATGCCCTCCCATGACGGGTGGAGTACAGTGAGTCCAAGTGAGTGGAGTTCATTTCTGCTGGGGCTGAAATGGATGGCTAATTCCAGGATTCATGCTTTCCAGTTCCCATCTTGTTTACTTGCATGCTCTCTCAAGAGGAGTTGAAAACTGCGGGCTGGGTAAACAAGGCACCCCTGCTCTGAGTCCTATGAAGCGGTCAGGGAAATATCCTGTTTCACAAGTATTTTCTGTTCTTTCTTTCTTTTTTTTCTTTCTTTTTCTTTTTTTTTCTTTTTTTTTCTTTTTTTTTTGAGACAGAACCTCCTATCGCCCAGGCTGTAGTGCAGTGGTGTGATCTCAGCTCACTGCAACCTCTGCCTGCCAGGTTCAAGTGATTCTCCTGCCTCAGACTCTTGAATAGCTGTGACTACAGGTGTGTGCCACCACAATGGCTGATTTTTGTATTTTTTGTATAGACAGGATTTCTCCATGTTGCTTAGGCTGGTCTTGAAGTCATGACCTCAAGTGATCCACCCAGTTCAGTCTCCCAATGCTGGGATTGCAGGCATAAGCCACAGTGCCTGGCCAACACTAGTATTTTCTTTAAGACCAAATCATTAGCTCCTTGATGGCTTATATGTTCTTTTTTGGTTGTCTTTCCTACTTGTTTTGTTGTTGTGGTTGTTTCATAATCCCTCAGAAGGAGCCTTGCTCACTATTCTCACTTAACAATTTCTATGAGAAAATAGATTTGTTGGCATATTTTTTTTTGGGGGGGGGCCTAGTCAAATCATGTGACTATATTTTCTCATTTACAGGATATTGCAAATTATCTCAGAGGAATAGAGCAGGAATTAAATGGCTCAGTTTTAGAATTTTAACACTGTAAATACATTCTTAAATACTAAATGATAATAGTTCCACAAAAATATCTGACCTAGTTATACACTGGTAGCATGTGAAACTGTGAGAGAAACCAAAGCGATATAGAGGTAGGAAATGGGGAAGGGATGAGAATATAACTTGATCAGGACAGACGCAGTTTCCAACCTCCCTTAATCCTACCGTCCAAAGAAGTTTGATGAAGTCTCAGCCCTCTTGGAATAATGGTGAGACTACCTAAGGAATTCGGATATTTTCTTACTCATCTGGGGTAACTCTAATGCATTTTGAAGAAATCAGAGGATAACAGTTTATTGTCATGCCCGTGTGGGGCCACATGCTTGGATCTTGGTCATGGATGATATCTCTGCTTCCCATCTGGTAGAAAATTCAAATTTTGGAGCAATTACTGAGAAACTGAGCAGTGGTGTATTTACAAAAAGAAAGAACTTACATTTGCACCATAGAACATATTTTCACATATGCACATCATAATGAATAATAAACAACTGGGGTCATTAGCAATGTAGTAGTCCATTGTAAAAATAAGGGCAAGGCATGAAGAAAGCTTCAAGAAATAACATAAAAAGTAGAATTACTTAGCTTACAAAATAATGGTGTCTTGGGTTCATCTTTAATTCTCTCTCATGCTGACCTCTGAGCAGTTAGCAAATTCTTTCCTTTCTGATTTGCAAAATCTCTTCCATCTATACAGAATTGAATCATGATATTCTCTTGTGAACTAGGGTTTTCCAGAGAAGCAGAACCAATAGGTTATCTATCTATCTACCTCTATATCTATATTTATAAAGATATTTAAAAAATGGCTCATGCAATTGTGGGGGCTAGCAAATCCAACACTTATAGGGCCAGCAGGCTGGAAACTCAGGCCTGATTTCTACATTGCCATCTTGAGACAAAATTTCTTCTTCTCCAGGAAATATTTCTTTGCTCGTAAGCCTTTAACTGATTGGGTGAGGCCCACCTACATTCTTTACTTAAAGTCAACTGACTATAGATATTAGCCCCATTCAGAAAATAGCTTCACAGCAACACCTAAATCAGTGTTTAATGAAGTAATTATGTATTACATAGACTATAAATTTGACACATAAAACTAACCACTATGCCTCCACTACACTAACAATTTACTTACTGCCCATTGATTCTAAAACTCAGTCTAGTCTTTAGAAAGGGTATTTAAGGCCTTTCTGATCTGACCACATATGTTCTTTCCAGTGTAATCTTCCTTTGCATTCTCTCATCTTACCAGGTTATTCATTGTTTTTCTGCCTATAGCAGGTCCTGGCACATGTCCACATTTTCATACTAAAGTGTAGGTTCCCTAAGGTAGTGATTCGGTCTCAAGTTCACTGCTTAAAAATGTAGGGGTGGAAGAGGTTATCTTATTTGCTCACAATTTTAGCTGGCTGTCTCTACTATTCTTAACCCTGGACATCATATTTGACCCTACCACTTTTCTTGCCCAACAAGATGTGAGCATAAGTGATGCAGGACAGAAGCTGTAAGACACGTTGTGTGGTTCCTGTTCCTGGTCCTTCCATAGCTCTTTCCCCGCTGCTGTGAGACTGATAAGTCAGCTTGGGTTTGGGAATGAAGAACAAGGCACAGAACTGTAGCAAAGTAAAACAACATAGAGAGAGAGAGAGAGAGAGAGATGTACTATGAATAAGAAATATATTTTTCTTCCTCGTATGGCACTAAGGTTTGATATTGTTTGTTACCTCAGAATAATCTAGTGAAAGCTGAATGATATAAACAGACATCCACATATCTGATAAACGAAAACATAAATGAATGAATGAAGTTGAAGTTCACTTCTCCTGAAATACCTCTTTTTGTGCCATTTTCTGCTTATTGAAATTGCATTCGTCCTTTAAAGAATAGCTCAATAGCCGTCTCCTGTTATTTTCAGCTATAATTGATGCTTTGCCAATTCTCTCTGTCCAAAAATCTTTTTTTTGGCATTTAAGATTCTTTCCTTCCAGTGGGTATTCAGGAGCAAAATTGCTGGTTAAATAGAAGCATTACTGTTGATGTCTCCAAATAGGTATTTAATTCATTTTTGATTTCCAGTGACTTGTTTGTTTCCAAGTGAGCTGTTAGCTCTTCAACTATGTCTTCATTGTATCACTCACACAGCAATCACAGGCTCTCAGTAAATACATGTTGTTGGTGAAGTCAGAGTAGCTCCAGGAAATAATATGACCTTATATAGATGATAGCATGCAGCTATTCTTTAGTGAAAAGCCAAAGAGGCTTGGGTTAAATGTAAAGGAAACATATGACAATAATACTTCAGTGGATTGCAGAAAAATTTGAAGTCAAACACAATTGAAGTCAAAAATTAGGGTATATTTTCCCTGATGAGAAAGCTCAAGTACAGCCATAAGGAAAGTTTCTGTTGAATACATACTACGTGTCAGTCACTTTACTGACATTACTTAATGTCGTATTTCAACAGCCATACTTTTACATATTTGGAAAATGATGCTTAGAGAGGTTAAATTATTTTTTCGCGGTCACTTTTCTAGAAAGTGGTAGAGCTAGAAATTAAACCCAGGTGTGCCTCAGTCCACAGCTCAATTTTAACCATACTGCTTACTTAAAGAGAAGATTTAGGAAGATCTTTTTGAGCTCTAAACTCCCACACAGTAATCCCTCAAAATAGAAAACTCACTCTAACCAAGGTATTCACTAAAGTCCCAGAAGGCATTGCCCCTGACCTAGTGATTTTACTTGAGAGTGTGACAAGGAAGAGTCTCTAGCACGGCATCCAGAAAAGATGATTCTATTGAGGCAGCGAGTAGATTAGAGCTAGCCTGAGGCTTGGGGTTGGAATGGAGAGTAACTATAAACAGGCATGAGGGATCTTTTTGGGGCAATAAAAAATGTTATAAAATTGGATGATGGTGATGGTGCACAACTCTGAAAATTTACTAAAAATCATTGAACTGTATACTTTAAAAGGGTAAATTTTATGATCTGTAAGTTACATTACAATAAAGCTGCTAGAAAAAACAGAGTTGTCTAACCATTGTAGGTGTTACGTATACATCCAGTGGTGTGCCACATAACATTTTGGTCAACGACAGACTGCATATATGATAGTGATCCTGTAGATTATAAAAACCATATTTTTACTGTATTTTCACTACATTTGTGTATACAAATACCTCCCATTGTGTTACAGTTGCCTGTAAGGTTCAGTACAGTAACATGCTATACAGGTTTGTAACCTAGGAGCAACAGGCTATACCCTATAGCCTAGGTGTGCTGTAGGCACTACCGTCTGGCTTTGTGTAAGTCCACTCTACGATTGTACAACAATGAAATCGCCTAATGACGCAATTCTCAGAAGGCATCCCCATCATTAAGCAGTGCATGACTGTACATATACACAGATGGTCCCCAACTTATGGTTGGGGTTATAATTTTGTGACTCTATGATGATGCAAAAGCAATAGGCATTCAGTAGAAACTATACTTCAAATTTTGAATTTTGATTTTTTCCCAAGGCTGGCAATATGCAGTACAATACTCTCTCCAGATGGTGGACAGCAGCAGCAAACCACAGCTCCTAGTCATCCACACAATCACAAGGTGAACAACCACTACTCTATAGTGTACTGTTGCCAGATGACTCTGGCCAACTGTAGGCCAATGTAAGCATTCTGAGAACACTTAAGGCAGGGTAGGCTAAGCTATGATGCTCAGTAGGTTAGGTGTATTAAATGTGTTTTCAACTTCTTCAGTTTATGATGGATTTATTGGGACATAATCCCATTGTAAGTCAAGGAGCATCTGAACACACACATACACACACACACACACACACACATAGAGAGAGAGATACATATACATATATGTATTTATAAGTACATATATAAATACACCAATAAGCAAAAGTATCAATTTTTTCAAATACCATCTGAGAAGTAGCCTTTTAATGTTAATAATAAATATGGCAACCATAAAATATTTGTATTCAGTTCAAGTTGTATAACAAAATGCCTCCCTGTCCTACTGTGCAGTTAATAAAGCTGACTTTTTTTTTTAAGTATTCTCACTCAGCTTTTTTGCCAGGTCGAACTGAGTTTTCCAAATTAAAACAATGAGAAAGTTTATTTTTCTGCATGACAGAATCATGGATGCTCCTTCAATTGTCTATGCTTATGGAAAGTGCTAGCAAACTGAGCACCCACGTCTAATCTCCAACTCCTATTTTAGACACTAAAAGTGCTGTTCCACAAAGAATATGGAGAATCCATTCAACTTTTGCTTCGTATTCAGCTGTCTGATACACACAATGTTCTTTAAATCTCATGGTCAGAAAAATGGTGTGTGCTTCACTAGTTGACATTTCATCTATATTCTCCAGTGATATTTGTTTTAACACTTTACATAGCAATGGACCAAAAAAAGATACATATTTCTCTAGCCAAGACCAGTACGAGCCACATAAAAGTCATAGGAAAGCAATTAACTTAGTACTCTGAAAGTGACATTTTAAAAATATTTTTTCAACTGTTATCTAGAAGAAAGGCTAAGAGTTGTATGCGGAAAGCTAAAAACAATTTTAAAAAAAAGTATTTACCTCATTACTGTTTTCTTGGATCACAGGTCAGACTTACATACTTTACACTGTGGAAAAAAAAAAGTACATTTAAATTTTAAAAGTCTTTGCAACTAATCTAACCAGACCTTTTTTTCTTTAAATGTAATTAAGTAATCAACTACTAGCATAGAGCCTACCAATGTGGAAGATACATTCAATCACCGATGGATCAATAATGCCTTTCCTCCAACCACTAGTCCTTGGGAGATTTCAGCAATATAAATTTTCTCACCTTATTACTTTTCCAAGTATAGCACCCTTGCAGATGGGCACCCATTAGCTGTCTCATGGGTCTGGTCTTTATCTCAGCTCCAATTCTATTAAAATTTAGTTACAAACAAAATTCCATGTAAATCAAGTCTAAAGAGAAGAGAAGGGTAAGGCAAAATATAATAATACATTGCCAAATTCCAGTGAATTCTGCTTTTAAGTGTTATTTCCATGACTTTGCTGAGTAGTGAAATTGCAAAAAGGCAACTAAAAGAAAGAGAAACAAAATCAAAGATGTGGGAAGAAAATCAGCCCTCCAGGCATTAAATATGGTTTGGCAGTAATATCATGTTTTCCTGTTGCAAATATTCTGCACTCATGTATTTATTGGTATTGCATCATTTCCTCCAAGAGGCAGCCAAAGTGTAGGACACTGTACATGCTGAAAACAGGTCTCCATACCTGACAATAATAAATTAAAATGACATTTGAAGAAAACCACTAAATACAGCTATTAGTCAGAGTGTCACATTCTGATATATTTATTTTCTTTATACAAATATGACATCCACTGGCTTATTTTAAATATTATTCACTTGTGATAAAATCCAAAAGGTTTGCATTTTGTAGCATTTTTCCTTCCCTGTATAATTTCGAGTACCATGTGGGGTTTTATGTTTAATAATATGTTGTAACAGATGTCAATATGATCCAGAACTGAAATGATACTTGGCTGCAAATCTTTTCGTCTGCTTCTTGCAGTTTCGGGTTGACCTAATCGAACAGATTCTGCAGATCAACTTGACTGCCTCATAGGCTCTGAGAAGCTGACCCACTTATTCCTGTAGAAGGAAAAGTTTTAAAATTGAGAACATGTAATAGTCTGCTAAGTGAAATTAGAAAGAGCCACTTTTGCAGAATAGTGAATGCATTTGAGGTCTTTCTACTGCTTCAACATTTGAGATTGTAATTCCAAGTTTTAATGCACTACTGTTGAACCAGTCTCTGTCAACTATCCATCCACTAGTTAGCTATGTGGAAAAGCTATTAAAAGGACGAAGTTTGAGTCATTAAAGCTATCTTATCTATCCCTCCTTTTTATTTTAGCAGGGAGTGCCAGGACCAAAATTTCTGCAAATAATTTATATTTGCTATAGTTTGGGAATAGCATGTTCATTTATTTGAAAAAAGTATTTTACCCTTAACATAATGTGTTTGATTCTCTATTGCAAGAAGGCCACAAAGGATGAGAATCAACTTGCAAAATCTAATCTATGTATCAATCAAAACTTTAATATAGCTTTATAATAACTTTTCCATTAACATCAATATAAATTAGAAATGCCATTTTTAAGTAAAAAAAAATCATGCTCTTAAAAATCTAGAAATTTATATATTTATATGATCTGAAGAGAAATCAGAGTATGAAATCCATGTATTTGGAAAGAGGCAATTAATAGCATGAAGGAGGGAACTCAGTACCAGAGCCATAGGAGCTATGCACTCAAACATTTCAGCAAACACATCTGTTCCTGTATTTCTCAACTTATAAAACTCAGAACTTTTTGAGCAATATGATGAGAAAGAGGCAGGAAGTATACATTAGGATTCTCAGGTCTTTTAAACATGCAATTTAAGGCACTTCTTTCCAGCAATCATTTTCTTTAATTGCCTGCTGAGAGATCTAGGGTGAGCCTCACTTTGCTTAGATACTGTTTTTATGTCTTCAGATAACAAAGATCTCTTTTCTCAGCATATTTTAGAATGTCCTAAATAGAGTTGTATAATTTTAAGTACGTCTTATGTATCAGACCCAAAGATAGTGATTGGATGCTGATATTTTTGAAACGGAAGTCAATTTAGTATTGAAAAATAAACATTTTCCAAGAGGAAAAAAAGAACCATCTGTAGCACTGACAAATAATGTAGTGAGATGAGAGAATTCAGGTGAGTCAGCATCTTCTTCACGACTTCGTGCTCACATCAAATGATCAACAGATTTTCTTTTAAAAATTGAATGTTACATTTTAACATTCTCCAGATAGTTATGGTACATCATCAACTCCAAAAATAACATAAGGAAAATGATATTCACCAAAAGCAAAATAGGGCTCTCCTCACACACACAAAATAATTGATTGAACTGAATTAGGAAAGAAGTCCATAAATTCACTTAAAATGTGAAGGAAAAATTGTAAAATATATCATTTCTCCCTGATTATTCCTTTCATTTTGATATCTATTTGAAAATTTTTATTATAAAAATATTTATAAATAACAAAGGAGGAAAATCAATAATATACATATATGCTACACAAACAGACAAAAACCAAATATTCCAACATAAAAATGGCAGATAATTGCAGAAAATATGAAATACAAGTAGTCAATCAGCATATACAATTATTAAGCCTTACTGATAATCAAAATCATATAAATTAAACAACTTTTTTTCTCTTGATTGGCAAACCCAAAATACATTTTACATAACATGTGTTATTAGACATGTAATAAAATACAAATTTGCATATATTATTAGAGAAATATAATCCTTAAATTGTTTTCAAAGGAAAGCTTCTAATCTTTATCGAACAAATTTATGTTATTATTTCTCCTATTCCAGCAAGTTGACTTCTAGGTACTTACTCTAAGGATGTAATAGTTCAAGTGTGCAAACATACATGGAAAAATGTGTTCATTAAAAGTTTGTTTAAATCAGTGATAAGTCAAAATGATCTATCCTGTAATAAGTTGTATGAAGTAATGATGCACATGTTTATTTCTTGATTTTTAAGACTATGATACGTTCATAAGTGAAAATGACAGCTTATAACACTATATGTAAAGCATTATTATAGTTCTCTTACATACATATATATACTTAAATATACATATATGCATATGTGCATCTACATATACAAGGGGGAAGAGAGGAAGAAAGGCAGATAGAGAGAGAGAGAGATTCAATCACGAAGTTTTCTCAGGATGCAATCTAAAACAACGAACTACTTTGAAAACATAATTTTTGAAAAATAGGAACCAAAACAGTAAATGAAAAGACTGTGAGTACTACTAAGATTGTAAAGTCTGTACAGAGGTCTAAGGACCAGCCAATAACTCACACTGGGGGAAATCGTCTCAAGGAACACCTTGAGACATATAGGAAAGTACTATTGCTCTATGTACAGGCCTGTTCGTTGCTGCAAAGTTTCCACCTTGATAAGTGTCTTAGGAGCATGCTTGCTATTCCTGAACCTTGCTTGACTCTGCTTTACCTCATTTCTCCAGGATGCCCTATCTACTTGGCCACTAGAAACCATATGAGCTTAACTCCAATCTTGGCATCTGCCATTGCAGCCAGTGGGTAAACAGTGCCAGTATGTAACCAAATGCCTGTAGATATTGGCAATACATTTCCACAAGGCTAAAGAGGTGAGAACATGTTAAAACGAGTCAGAGGGTGGATTGTGCTATAGTATTTAAAATCACCTGTTAAAAGGAGACAGGTAGCAGAGGGGTGAACTAGCATGTTTGTGCCAATGACACAGCCCCCTGAGAACTTCCCTCTCTCTGCTTTAGGATTTCTCTCTCATCAAGACTCTATCCAAGAGGTCTCGGTCCTTCACAGTCCTCCCTGGGAGAACTTGCTCCAGATCTCTTCATTTCTTTCCTCCCTTCCTGGTCAGAACTGCTGCAGGGAACTCAGGTGCTCTGCCTCCATTTACTGCCCACGTTGATCCACTTTGTAACAGAAGGGCAGCAACTTTTCTCTCCTGGCTGCATGAACTAGTTTTAATTCACAAGGTCATCCTTTGATGACCAAATGTACATCTACTAATGCCAAAATGTGCATCTACTCTATGGACATTACATAGTATCATCGTATTTATTCCAATGTCTATATATACCACCAATATATTTCCATTGGAATTAAGCAATTTTTTTTTTTTTTTTTTTTTTTTTTTTTTTTTTTTTTGGAGGCAGAGTCTTGTCCTATCCCCCAAGCTGGAGTGCAGTGGCATGATCTCGGCTCACTGCAACCTCTACCTCCCGGGTTCAAGCTATTCTCATGCCTCAGCCTCCCCTGAGTAGCTGGAATTACAGGCACCTGCCACCACGTTCAGCTAATTTTTGTATTTTTAGTAGAGACAGGGTTTCGTCATATTGGCCAGGCTGGTCTTGAACTCTTGACCTCAGGTGATCCACCTGCCTCGACCTCCCAAAGCGCTGGGATTACAGGCATGAGCCACTGTGCCTGGCCGGAATTAAGCAATTTTGAACATGCTTTTGTATTAACTACTAGTGACTTCTTTGATGCCATGAAATGCTTGGCTAATGCTAGTTAAGATGGATGAATCTTCTATCCTTCTTCATAAGTGGCAGTAGGAAGGGGTCAAAAAAACCTGATTTTCCTTGTGTGACTGATGGTCAGACAATGTGTCTGTTTTAAATGTGTTTTGTTTTTTAAAAAATAGTGTCATGATGCTTAAGGACATAGCTGATTCCAACATACATTGCTTCTGCTGCACTAACTGGAAATATGTAGAATTTAGAGTTCACCAGGAATTAAATGATTTATAAACTAACCTGAATGTCAAAAACAATACTTGTAATAACATTTCTTTTTTTTTTCAATAAGATTAACAGCTGTTTTATTTCTTTAATTTTTAAAATTTTTTAATTTTTTATTATACTTTAAGTTCTAGGGTACATGTACACAATGTGCAGGTTTGTTACATATGTATACATGTGCCATGTTGGTGTGCTGCACCCATTAACTCATCATTTACATAGGTATATCTCCTAGTGCTATCCCTCTCCCCTTCCCCTCACCCCACCCCACCCTATGACAGGCCCTGGTGTGTGATGTTCCCCTTCCTGTGTCCAAGTGTTCTCATTGTTCAATTCCCACCTATGAGTGAGAACATGTGGCATTTGGTTTTTTGTCCTTGTGATAGTTTGCTGAGAATGGTGGTTTCCAGCTGCATCCATGTCGCTACAAAGGACATGAACTCATCCTTTTTTATGGCTGCATAGTATTCCGTGGTGTATATGTGCCACATTTTCTTAATCCAGTCTGTCACTGATGGACATTTGGGTTGGTTCCAAGTCTTTGCTATTGTGAATAGTGCTGCAATAAAAATACATGTGCATGTGTCTTTATAGCAGCATGATTTATAATCCTTTGGGTACATACCCAGTAATGGGATGCCTGGGTCAAATGGTATTTCTAGCTCTAGATCTTTGAGGTATCGCCACACTGTCTTCCACAGTGGTTGAACTAGTTTACAGTCCCACCAACAGGGTACAAGTATTCCTATTTCTCCACATCATCTCCAGCACCTGTTGTTTCCTGACTTTTCAATGATTGCCATTCTAACCGGTGTGAGATGGTATCTCATTGTGGTTTTGATTTGCATTTCTCTGATGGCCAGTGATGATGAGCATTTTTTCATGTGTCTGTTGGCTGCATAAATGTCTTCTTTTGAGAAATGTCTGTTCATATCTTTTGCCCACTTTTTGATGGAGTTGTTTGTTTTTTTCTTGTAAATCTGTTTGAGTTCTTTGTAGATTCTGGATATTGGCCCTCTGTCAGATGAGTAGATTGCAAAAATTTTCTCCCATTCTGTAGGTTGCCTGTTCATTCTGATGGTAGTTTCTTTTGCTGTGCAGAAGCTCTTTAGTTTAATCAGAACCCAATTGTCAATTTTGGCTTTTGTTGCCATTGCTTTTGGTGTTTTAGACATGAAGTCCTTGCCCATGCCTATATCCTGAATGGTATTGCCTAGGTTTTCTTCTAGGATTTTTATGGTTTTAGGTCTAACATTTAACTCTTTAATCCATCTTGAATTAATTTTTGTATAGGGTGTAAGGAAGGGATCCAATTTCAGCTTTCTACATATGGCTAGCCAGTTTTCCCAGCACCATTTATTAAATAGCGAATCCTTTCCCCTTTTCTTGTTTTTGTCAGGTTTGTCAAAGATCAGATGGTTATAGATGTCTGGTATTATTTCTGAGGGCTCTGTTCTGTTCCATTGGTCTATATCTCTGTTTTGGTACCAGTACCATGCTGTTTTGGTTTCTGTAGCCATGTAGTATAGTTTGAAGTCAGGTAGCGTGATGCCTCCAGCTTTATTCTTTTTGCTTAGGATTGTCTTGGCAATGCGGGCTGTTTTTTGGTCCCATATGAACCTTAAAATATTTTTTTCCAATTCTGTGAAGAAAGTAATTGGTAGCTGGATGGGGATGGCATTGAATCTACAAATTACCTTGGGCAGTATGGCCATTTTCACAATATTGATTCTTCTGATCCATGAGCATGGAATGTTCTTCCATTTGTTTGTGTCCTCTTTTATTTCATTGAGCAGTGGTTTGTAGTTCTCCTTAAAGAGGTCCTTCACATCCCTCGTAAGTTGGATTCCTAGGTATTTTATTCTCTGTGAAGCAATCGTGAATGGGAGTTCACTCATGATTTGGCTGGTTGTCTGTCACTGGTGTGTAGGAATGCTTGTGATTTTTGCACATTAATTTTGTATCCTGAGACTTTGCTGAAGTTGCTTATCAGCATAAGGAGACAATGGGGTTTTCTAAATATACAATCATGTCATCTGCAAACAGGGACAATTTGACTTCCTCTTTTCCTAATTGAATACCCTTTATTTCTTTCTCCTGCCTGATTGCCCTGGCCAGAACTTCCAACACTATGTTGAATAGGGGTGGTGAGAGAGGGCATCCCTGTCTTGTGCCAGTTTTCAAAGGGAATGCTTCCAGTTTTTGCCCATTCAGTATGATATTGGCTGTGGGTTTGTCATAAATAGCTCTTATTATTTTGATATACTTCCCATCAATGCCTAATTTATTGAGAGTTTTTAGCATGAAGGGCTGTTGAATTTAGATAGTTATTTTACTTACACATAAGTATTCTATTTTCTCCAACTCTTTCTGAACAGAAATCACATGCTGCAATTGTGTCTCACCCACAGTGTCTAACTCAGAGCCTCACATAGAAATGTGTCAAATGTATAAATGTTCAAAATATTGACCTCAAGTGTATCAATTACTTTTCTCCTCTATTTTTGACATCATTCCTAAAAATTGGTATCTGATGGTTTAAAAATTCTTTCATTTTCCGCTGATTTTCTGTCCTGGCTTACATAAGTGGAGAGAAAGATATATATTTGTAATAGTAATAAGAGGCGTAAGAAGCAAATTCCTACTTTCCTCTCTATGGTAGCAAGGTTCCGTCACCCAGGCTGGAGTTCAGTAGCATGATCTTGGCTCACTGCAACCTCCATCTCTTGGGTTCAAGCAATTCTTTTGCCTCAGCCTCCTGAGTAGCTGGGACTACAGGTGCCCACCATCACACCTGGCTAATTGTTTGTATTTTTCATAGAGACAGAGTTTTACCATGTTAGCCAGGATGGTCTCGATCTCCTGACCTCGTGATCCGCCTGCCTCGGACTCCCAAAGTGCTGAGATTACAAGCATGAGCCACCGCACGCAGCCTGTTTAAGTTTCAATTTAAATTCTTTCCTGAATTTTTCTGATTCGGTATCATTGTCCTTCATCTCCTTTATGATCAGCTGAATCCATGACCATGAGCTTGGTTTTCCTGAGCTTTTCCAGGGTGCTCACATGCCTTCAACCCATGAAGGAAGCACTTTCTGCATAGAGAGGTGCAGATGCCCACTTGGTACCTAGCAGAGGCATAAAAAAAGTGAGCTGTGCTGGGTGGGCTCAGCCCATCCTTCCGCTGAACCACCTACTGTAGAAAAATGCGTGCAACTCCTCCAATTTGGAAATGCCTCAAATGACCCATGAAGAGGTGGGTGGGGATGAAGGAAGTTTTCTCAGAAAGAATCAGGGCATAAACAATGTGATGGTAATGATGACTTTCCCTGCCTTTTTGCACAAATTATCCTAAAGGGAGAAATGTAGAAGCAGATGCAAAGGCGTATGGCTTTAAAGCTGAATGTCCACTGTCTATATCTGACTTGGATCATAACTATTAGTTTTTTCCAGAGTAATTAGGTTAATTTCAAAGACCTCAATCATCACTATCTAAACCCATATGCTTAAATGCTTGGAAAATTTTGAGAATACAATTTGGTGCGTTCCTTTAATAAAAAAACTATTTCTTTCTCTTTAGCAAAAGAGAGAGAGGAGGAAGCAATATACAAAATGATAAAGATGACTGTAGCATAGCAGCCAGACAATGTTGAGCTTCTGCTACTCCCTGACTTACAAAGCTACTTTCAGCAAATCCCCTAAATTCTCTGCCTAGTTTTATCCATTTAAAAACATGGGAGTAATAATCCTTTTCAGAAGGTGATAAATATCCATCTAGTTATCACTCATATTCATCAAGCACTTTATGGCAAGGAATTCCTTATTATTTAATAGTGATATGTGTTCAAAATTCCTTAAATCCATTGGAAATGCACTGCTGGAATTGATGAGCATTTAACTCATATTTAATGTCAACAGAGCAAGTGCCCAAACTGTGGCACTTAATCCCTGCCAGAGATGGAAAAAATAGTTATTTTGAGACGAAATGAAAACCTGACACATGCTGTAATGTTCAAGTCAATTTAGGTGCCAAGAAGGGGGGAACATTGATTTCTAGAATTAAGTTTTCTACATAAAATTGAAATGACTTAAAATTTTCAGGAAAGAGGAGTATTTGGTCATTGGGTCATTCACAGTTTTATTTGGAGACATTTTATTCTCTACTCTTCTAAAAGAGAAAGCAAAAAATAAAGGGAGGAGCCCATGACACTGGTTCATCCACAGGACTTTCCTTTTAAACCTCAAATCTGCCTTTCCAAAAGAGGTACTTACTTGAAATAGGATAGTTCAGAGCAGATCAATTACTGATAATCTCTCCTGGCCTATAGATTAGCAGCTCTGATAATATCCATAACCACATGGCTTGGCTAAATGAGAACTACTGAACAATCTATATTTTTCAATTTCCCTATGGGCTGGAATTCTTTTCTAAGAAAAAGGGTCTTATGATTTTAGGCAGCCATGACAGCAGTTCCCATATATGATCATAGGAGTTCAGTTTTTTTAAATCCATGTAACTTCTGATGCATGAAACACAGCTCAGAAATATACCAGCAGCAAATATTGCAGAATCTTTGAGTCTACCTGTCCATGCTGTATCATTAAAAAAATCTCAAACCATAAAAACAATCATATTTAACAGTTCTGTTGAGAATCTGCTGAAGAGGTGGTAGATAACTAGAAAGTACACCTGTGTGAGATTCTAAATTTATCTGCTGCTACATTACTGCTACAGGGATTTTTCTATATAGTCCAATTTTTGGAGTTTCAATGGAGAACGTTAATTCCTGTTATGAATTATAACTTTAAAAAGCCATGGTATGTTTCTAAATTTGTCAAATTTTGTATAGCTTTGGTAACAAATAAAGTTAAATAGTTATTTTTTTATAGCTCTGGCCTCCAAAGAAGGAGGTTCAGAAAAATAGACTGGCATATAGGAATAAAAATGATGTTTTTATACATTGTCTTTAAACTCCATCCTTTTGTATGCATAGAATGAAGTTTTTGAGAATTAGTGGTATATAATTGAAATGCAATCATTCGGATGTCATAGATTTTTTTAAAATGAGACTGTTTCTGCATCAGTTTTGGCTGATAATTCAAAACATGCAATCAACAAACAAAAACCCAAACAAGATAATGTAGAAGGCCAGTATGCTCGTGCTCACATAAGTGGAAGTTCAAACTGGTTATGCCATCTTTATGCTCAGGTTATTAAAGGGTTGAAGTCAGAGAGAATTTCTTGGGAAGAAGTTGTTGGACTTCTATGGTATTTTTTCTCTGTACCTCTGTGGGGAAGAAGTAGAATTTGTTTCCCTCTCACTGGAAGTGGAATGAGAGGGATTTCAAGGAGACTACTTTGCAGACTGGACTTTTACCCACTGTAGCTCAGAAGACATGTGGATCAGTGTTGGATCGTACCTGAAAAAGTTTTTAGAACTTTGGTGTTTGCCAAATACAATGGATGAGGTATCCTGAAACTCTTGAAAAATTATCAGTAAGATACTTAGAGAAAGAAGGTATGCTATCGATGAATGAAAGAATTGATTTACCCTGGGGAATCTTCTGAGCTCCCAGTCCTCAGATGCCTCCACACACAAGCCCACATAAGGGTTTGGTTTGAGGATCCCGTTAGATTGTTTGGCTATGTTTTTGCTGCCCTCACCTCCTGTAAGGATTATACACATATATATGGATCTTTCAATGATACAGAATTTATCTGTCTGTCCGACTGAAGCAAGCAGTTCTTCCTTGTGTCTACTCAAGCATTTATGGAAGTTCACAGCCTTTGCCAGAGGACTCTAGAAGTCCTGCAGCTTTGTCTCCAACTTAGATCCTCCTTGCCTATTCCCTCCTTTGTTCAAGGCTGAATGTTTCCTGTGACAGTTTTCTCTAGGCAGCTCAACGAAGAACCACATGAAAGACAGAGAGGCTGAGAGGCAGGTTCTCATGGGTTGTGATAAATGGGATTGTGGGTTTCAGTGGGAATGTGTGCTCCACTGAGTACAGAATTGTGCTGATGTCAGGGCTAATTACTGTATGAATATTAATAGTGATCATAGTTATAGAATAGATGTTCTTAAAACTGATAGGGACATTTTAAAATAAAACTATTTGAATAAAATTACATATAATCAATAAAAAATCAAAACCAATGGAAAGGCTTAATAGTAGAGTATACACAGCTGAGGAATGAGTGAATTCTATTACACATGTGAATTATACCATCCATTGTTCGTGCATAGCTGAACAATGAGGATACATTCTAAGACATGTGTCATTAGATGATTTCACTATTGTGTGGACAACATAGAGTGTACTTACACAAACCTAGGTGGTATTGCCTACTACACTCCTAGGTTATATGGCATAGCCTAGTGCTTTTAGGTTACAAACCTATGCAGCATGTTACTGTACTGAATACTGTAGGCAATTGTTAACACAATGGGAAGCATTTATGTATCTAAACATATCTAAACAGATAAAAGGTACAGTAAAAATATGGTATTATAGCCTTATGGAACCACCATCATATATGTGATCAGTCATTGGCTGAAACATCATTATGTGGCACATGAGTGTACCTATGAAGAAATTATCCAGAATGCAGGATAGACTCAAAGAAATGGAAGGTATGAAACAGTAGTCAGCTAATGGTCACTCCAAAGAAAAAGAGAACTTAAAAGAATGGAAAGAGAGAGACAACATTCAAATAGATAACAGCCAATAATTCTCAAGAATCATTTTAAGACAACTCCTCAATTTCAGGAAACTCAATGAATTTCAAGCAGGAAAATAAAAAATTTATATCTATCTCTATATAGCTTATAGTGAAAATGCAGACTACTATAGGCAAAGAGATGATATTGAAAGCAGCTAGAGGTTTTTCTTTAATCATGCTCAAAAGTACAACAATTAAACTGAGAAAAAGGTAACTTCTCAAAAGTAACCTGTGGAGACAAGAGTAGATCAATATCTTCAAAGTGCAGATAGATGATATCTATTGATCTAGAATTGTATATTCAGAAAAATATTCAAGAACAAGGAGGAAATACATTTTTAGATTAACAAGAATAGAGTTCACCACAAGAACACCTTTACCAAAGAAACTTTAAAACAAAGACATACTTCAAGAAGTAGCAAAATGAAAGCAGAGAGCATACAGAAGATACAAAATGGCACTGTCGATAAAGTAAGTGAAAACATGCCTGTAACTCTTAAACATTGATGCCCTGAAACAAAAATAGTAATATTGAATAATAATGTGTGAGGTTAAGATATCAGATAGAAGATATAATTAAAATGTCAAATAATTTTATAGACATCATGAGGGCAGGACCAGAGATAAACATTCTAAGAACTGTTCATTTTTAGAGAACAGGATATTGTATGGTTTTATTTTAGGATTTTAAATTTAACTATGTATGCTAAATTTAAATGAAGACTATATCATCTTATTTGGGAGAAGAAAATTATAGAAGTGAGAATAAAATAAAGAAAAACCTCAGTTGAGGACTAAAAGAGGTCAGGAAAAGGAAAAATAACTAAGGAAGTGGGACAAAATAAAATATAATTAAATACAAAAAAATCAAATTTATTTTTATTAAAAGGCAAAGGCTATCAGAATGGATGGGAGAGAGGAAGAAAAGATTTTTAAAACTCTTTAGAAAACAGGGGATGGGGAACTCTCCTGCACATTCAACAAGACTAATTTATTCTTTTTATGATGCTTAAGCTGATTTAACATTGTGTCCCCCCAACAACCACACCTGATTAGCTTTAAAAAATATTTTGAAGTGCCTTATTGATATTATTTGTACGTATACCATACAATTTATCTATAAGTATACAATTCAATGGCTTTCAGTATGATCACAGATATGTAACTATCACCACAGTCCATTTTAGAATAATTTTATATGCCTCAAAAAGAGTCCCTGTACCCTTTAGCTATCATTCCCATATTCCTCCACCCAACCCTCTACCAGACATAAGCAACCACTAATTTGCTTTCTGTCTCTATAAACTTTCCAATTCTGGACTTTCATATGAATGAAATCATATAACATGTGGTCATTCATAACTGGTTTCTTTCTTTCATGCTTTCAAAATTCATCAGTGTTGCAGCTGTTATCACTAAAATATTTCATTGTGTGAATATACCACATTTTTAAATTCATTCATCTCTTGAGCATTTGGGTTGTTCTCATCTTTTAGCTATTATGAATAATTGTGCTACAAAAATTTATGTAAAAGTTTTTCTGTGAACATGTTTTAATTTATCTTGGGTATATGCCTATGGCTAGAAATTCTGGGTCATATGATTACTCTCTACCTAATTATTTGAGGAACTGCCAAACTGTTTTCCAAAGTAGCTGCATTATTTTACGCATTCCCATCAGCCATACATGAAGATTTCAATTTCTCTAAATCCTCACCAACATATACTATTATCTGACTTTTTGATTCTAGTCATCATAAAGGGTATGAAGTCACATCTCACTGGGGTTTTGATTCGCATTCCCTGATGATTAATGACATTGAACATCTTTTCATGCGCCTATTGCCATTTGTAATCTTCTTTGGAGAAATGTATATTCAGATCATTTGCCAAATTTTTAATTGTGCTATTGATTTTTTTATTACTGAGTTTTAAGAGTTCTTTATGTATTATATATTATCTATACAAATCTCTTATCAGATATATGATTTGCAAATATTTCCTTCCATTTTGTGAGTTTTCTTTTACTTTTCTGATTATATCTATTAATTCACAAAAGTTTTTAATTATGAAATAACTAACTTCTCAAAATTTTCTTTGATTGCTTATGATTTTAGTGCCTCTAAGAATCCTTGACTAAATTCAAACTCACGAATATTCTTCCTAATTTTTCTTCTAAGAACTTTATAGTTTAGTTCTTACACTTAGATTTTTGATATATTTTTAGTCAATATTTGTATATGGCATGAGGTATGGGTCCAAATTCATTCTTTTTTATATTGCCATCCATATTACCACTCGTTGAAAAAAAATTTCCCCCATTGAATGGTCTTGGCATTCTTATAATTGAATATAGATGTACAGGTTTATTTCTGGGCTCTCAATTCTAATCTGGTGATCCATATGCATAACCTTGTGCCATTATCACACACTGTCTTGATTTTTTCTTTGTGGTAAGTTTTGAAATCAGGAAGTATGAGTTCTCATATTTTGTTCTTTTTATTCAGGATTGCTTTGGCTATTCTCAGTTCCTTCAATTCCCATGTGAATTTTAGAATAAACTGTCAATTTCTAATGAGGCCAGCTGGGATATAATAGGAAGTACATTGAATCTGTAGATCAATTTGGAGAGCACTGCCATCATAAGAGTATCAAGTTTCTGATCTGTGAACATGAGATGCTTTTCCTTTATTTAGGTATTTTTACATTTCTTTCAGTAATGTTTTGAGCATAAGTTTTGAAAGTTTTTGTTAAATTTATTTCTAAGCATTTTATTCTTTTTGATGCAATGGTGAAAAATTGTTTCTAAATTTTATTTTCAGATTGTTCATTGCAAGTACATAAAAATATAAAAGATTTTGTATATTTATCTTGTATCCTGCAACCTTGTTGAACACATTAGCTCTAATAGTTTTATAGTGAATTCCATAGTATTTTCTACATAAAAAATTATATCATTGGTGGAAATAGTTTTACTTCTTCCTTTCCAACCAGGATGCATTTTATTTCTTTTTCCTGCCTAATTGCCCTAGCTATATACACCAACGCACTGTTGAATATAAGTGGTGAGAGTGGAAATCTTTGTCTTCTTCCTGATCTTATAAAGAAAACAGCTAGTCTTTCACCATGAAATATGATGTTAGGTGTGTGTTTTATGTAGATGCCCTTATCAGGTTGTTGAAATTCCCCTCCATTCTTAATTTGTTGAGTGTTTTAAAGATGAAAGCTGTTGGACTTTGGCAAATGTTTTTTCTGCATCTATTGAGATGGTCATGTGATTTTTGTTTTTTATTCAGTTAGTACAATGTATCATGTTCATTGATTTTGAGCCCTTGAATCTTGCGTTCTTGGAATAAATCCCACTTGGTTGCAGTGTATATATAATTACTTTTTTTATTTTTGTGGATTTGGTTTTCTAGCATTTTGTTGAAAAATTTTGCATCCCATTTCATAAGACATATCGGTCTATAGTTGTTTTTTTTTTTTTTTTTTTGTAACGTCTTTGTCAGGTTTTAGATTTAGGGTAATACTAAACTCAGAAATTGAGTTGGGAAGTGTTATTTCCTTACTGGTTGAATGTTTGTGTCCCTTGCCAAATTCAAATGCTAAAATTCTAGCCCCCAATATCACGGCAGTTCATTAATTTCTGCTCTAATATTAATTATTTCATTCCTAGTGTTTGGTATAGATTTATGCTGTTATTAGTAAATATATTACATTTTATATGATAGAGGTCAAATTTATTTATTGTCTATGTAATATTTTATACAACTGCTTTTTAAATAGATGAAGAAAAGAAAAAGTACTATTTTCTACTATCTTTTATTACACAGTTACATTACTAGCATTCTTTGTTTTTTCTTGTGGATTCAGTTTACCATCTGGAATCATTTGCTTTCACTCTGAAGAATTTCTCATTGAATTTATTGTAAGATGGGGTTGCTAGCAACAAATTCGAACTTTAAAATAATCTGGAAAAGTATTTTTCTCACCTTTATTTTTTAAAAATAGTTTTGCATCATAGAATTCTTGATTGACAGTTTTATTTCTTTGAGCATTTGAATATGTTCTCTCACTGTCTTCTGGTCTCCATTGTTTATGCTGAAAAGTTAGTGTTAACCTTATTGAACTTCCCTCATTTGTGTTTGTCTTAGAGAGTTTCTACTTCTCCATTAGTTTTTTGTTGTTTTTGTTTTTGTTTTGTTTTGTTTTGAAACATGGTCTTTGCTCTGTTACACAGGCTGAACTGCAGTGACACAATCATGGTTCACTGCAGCCTTGAACTCCTGGGTTCAATGATCCCCCAACCGTGGCCTCCCAAGTAGCTGAGACTACAGTGTGCACCACTACAAGTGGATAATTTCTTTATTATTTTTTTCTGTAGTGACACGGTCTCACTACATTGCCCAGGCTGCTCTTGAACTCCCAGCCTCAAGCAATTCTCCCTCCTTAGCCTCCCAAAGTGTTGGCATTAACAGGGGTGAGCTGAAGATAAATGCCTGGTCACATTTTCTCCGATTTTGTTTTATTTTTATTTTTATTTTTGAGGAGGAGTCTCGCTTACCAGGGAGTTGAGTAGTGGGGAGCAAGGATCTGCTCGATTGTAGTGCCTCCTGCTTTCTCCTGAGCCCCGCTGCTATATTTCGTTCAGCCTTCCTCAGTAGTTGGGATTCTACAAAGACACTGGAAGTTATATTTTTATTTTTATAGAGACTGGATTACTGTGTTAGCCAGGATGGTCTCATCTCCTGACCGTGATCCGCCTGGCCTCGCCTCCAAAGTGCTGGGATTACAGGCCTGGAGCCACTGCCAGCCCGGCCCTCCACTAGTTTTGAAGATGATTTCACTAAATAAAGAATTCTAGGTCGGGCTGTGGCTCAAGCCTGTAATCCCAGCATTTGGGAGGCCGAGGCGGAGGGACCACGAGGTCAGGGAGATCGAGACTATCCTGGCTAACATGGTGAAACCCCGCTTCTACTAAAATACAAAAACTAGCCGGGCGTGGTGGCAGGTTTTGTAGTCCCAGCTACTCGAGGCTGAGGCAGGAGAATGGCGTGAACCTGGAGTATGAGCTTGTGAAATGAGCCGAGATCACACTGCACTCCAGCCTGGGTGACACAGCGAGACTCCGCCTCAAAAAGAATTCTAGCTGGCTATTTCTTTCTGTCAGCATGTTAAATCTTTTACTTTCTTCTTGCATAGTTTCTGAAGAGCAGTGTGATGTAATTCTTATCCTTGCTTCTCTATAGATAAGGACTTCCTTTTTTTCACTACGACTTCTTTCAAGATTTTCTTTTTGGTATTTAATTTTATGTAGTTTGAGTATTATATACCTAAGAGTAGAATTTTTGGTATTTAATCTGTCTAATGTTATTTGAACTTCTCAAATATGTGGTTTGGTGTGTGTCACTAATTTTTTTAAACTGTCAGTCATTATTACTTTAAATATTTTTCCTTATGTTCCTTTTTCACTTTCTTCTCCCATTATGGCATTCCTATTATGTGTATATCACAACATTTATAATTGTCCCACAGTTATTGGATATTTTTTCTATCTTTTCTATTTTTTTTTCTCTTTGCATTTCAGTTTTAGAAGTTTCTATTGACATATCTTAAAGCTCACTAATTCATTCATTTCCCTGTGTCCAGTCTACTCGTGAGCCCATCAAAGGCATTCTTCAATTATGTTACAGTGTGTTTGATATCTAACATTTCCATTTGATTCTGCCTTAGAATATCCTTTTCTATGCTTAAATCACCTATCATTTATTGCATGCTGTCTACCTTTTCTATGAGGTTTTAAAATCTCAGTCTGATAATTCCAAAATCTCTTTCATATCTGAGTCTGATTCTGGTGCTTACTCTGTTTCTTCAAGCTACATTTTTTTGTCTTTTAATATGCCATGTAATTTTTTGTTGAAAGATAAAGAATGATATCTGGGGATGGTACTGGCTTCAGCAATGGGCTTCTGTTTCTGTAATCTGTGATTCTCTGTATATCCCTGTCTCTCAGATCTAGGGAGCAGCAATTCTCCTTGCAACCTAAATTCTATGATGGATCTAAACATCAAAGTAAAGAATATAAAAAATAGAGAAAATAAATAGAACCAAAAGCTGGTTCTTTGAAAAGATTAACAAAGTTAACAAATCCTTAGCTAGATCGACAAGAATAAAAGAGATAAAACTCAAATCACTAAAAACAGGAAAAGGCAGATATTAATACCAGCCCTATAGAAATAGAAATGAATACTATGAATAGTAACCCTTGAAGCCAATAAATGTGAGTTCTTTAATATTATTTCTCCTTTTAAAGAATATTTGGTTATTTCAAATCCTTTGAATTTTCATATAAATGTTATAATTAATTTTTCAATTTCTTTGAAAAGTGTGATGGGCTTTGGTTTTTAAAAACTGTGTTCAGTCTATAGCAACCTGTGGAGAACAGTTATCTTAAAAATATTGCATCTTCCAGTCAGAGCTATGCTGGTCAATATTTAGTAATGGGTTCTCTGGGAGGGAGGATGGTACCAATTCACAGTACTTAAACATTTCTATAGTGTAAATGTTTCCATCATTGTTGATATTAAGGTATAAACATGATGTCGTTTAATGTTAAGTCAGGAATAAATGTGCACAGCCAAGTCCCATGAGCCATTCTGAACCATCTCCAGGTTAATGTTACTTCTAACCCATGAAAAATACAGTATTGTTCTTTATTTATTTAGACCTGTCATTTCTCTAACAAATACTCTATAGTTCTCATTGTAGTTGTTTACAAATCTTTAATTGGATTTATTCCTAGGTAATTTGTATTTGTATGCTATTACAAATGATATTGTTATTATTTAATATTAAATTGTATTTTACTTTTTATTTTTGCTACTATAATGGAATACAAGTAACTTTTGTACATGTTGAAGATGTGGAGTAACTGGAATTTTGTTATATGGTTCATGGTTATGTTCAATAGTATAATGCTTCGGAGAATGATTGGAAGTTTTTTATAAAGTTAAAGATATGTTTACCCCATAAGACAGCAATGCCACTCTTAGGTATTAATCATAAGGAATAAAACCATATGTTCACAAGAAATACTGTATAAGAGTCTTTATAGCAGATTATTTCATAATAGCCGAAATCTGGAAACAATCTAAATATCCATCAATAATAAAACTTACACATAATTTATGGTTTATCCATAGAATGAAATTCTCCTCAACAATGAAAGCAATAAACTACTCTTACCTAGACAATATGACTCAATCTCACAAAACAAAGGCATTCTGATGTTATTTACCTTCAATCCAAAAATAGATAATATTAATCTATGGGGATAGGAAATCAGAAATGTTTGACTGTGGGTGACGGGTGGATCTTAGATGGGAAAAAGGGAAATGACCAGGAAAAAGGCAAATGACAGCTTTCTTTATATTTAGAAATATTTTACATTCAGAAAAGTTATACATTTTGATTTGTGTGAAGGTTATGTGGGTGTATACATTTGTCAAAACTAACCAAAATGTCTTTTAATTCTATGTACTGTTTTATGTAAATTATACATCAAAAGAACAATGCTAGATGACTTATTTTTAAAAAATATATTTTTTTAATGTAATGAAGAACTGGAAAGCAAGTGATATCCAAAGAAAAAACCTGAAAAACCAAGTGTGATGGTTAATTTTATGTGTCAACTTGGCTAGGCCACAGGACCCTGGTATTTGGTGAAACATTATTCTAGATGATTCTTTGAAGATATTTTTAAGTAAAGCAGATTACCCTACACACTGTGGGTGGACCTCATCCAATCCGTTTTGAAGGCCTTTGTAGAAATAGACTGACCTGTCTCAGAAAAGGCAGTCATGCCAGTGGGCTGCCTTTGAACTCAAACTGCAACTGTTTCCTGGAGCTCCAGCCTACCATTTTAATGGGAGGATTTTTGACTTGACAAGCCTCCACAATCATGTGAGCCAATTCTTTAAAACAAATCCCACTCTCTCTATATATACATCCTATAGATTTTGTTTCTCTGGAGAACCCTAACTAATATATCAAATGACAGCAGGAACCCAGGAAAGTAAGTGGAATACCAAATCCAGTTTTTGTTTTAGGGCATTTGTTGAAGGAGGTCAAATTGAGCTTTGTATATGGTCCTTCCAGACTTAGGGGAGAGATAAATTCCAGGGTCTACACAACATGAGAAGTCTGCTAGGCATCTCCTTCCATAAATCCAGGTCTCCAAAAGTCTACATCCTTAGTGCAAATATAAATTAGAAACAAGCTGACTTCACTGTCAGGGAAATTGCCTCAAACATTGACACTTAGAATCAAGGGGAAGAAATATCTGCCCTGAGAATCTGTAAACAGCTAGCCCTTGTGGGAATGTGTAACCTGAATTCATAATACTTGGATGATCTGAATGAAACCCTCAAGCTAAGAATTTAGTATAAAGTGATTCCAGGCTAGTAGGATTGTCAGAGAGTCTAGCAAGAAATACAAGTCATTTTGGAGGATCTCACTTCAGCACAGGTCTCTAAGAAATTACATTTTTAAAGATCCAAGAAATTCAGGTAGCACAAAGTAAAAAATAAAAATAAGGAACTAAAACAAAAGCAAATATACTACTACACAAAATAAGGGATTATAAGAAAAAATCAGCTAAAACAACAGACATCAGAGTAAAACACACAAAAAATAAGATAATAGAATTATCGACACAGAACATAAAATGAATGTTTAGTATATTTAAAGAAATGAAACTGAAAATATAAGTATAAGCAAGAGATTATAGAAAGATCTAACTTCTAGAAGTAAAATAATGATAATTTAAATTAAAAATAAAATATGAAAGGGAAATGAGTAAGTTTGGGGGCTTAATATGAAAAGGTTTTATCAGATTCCTAGAGGATAATAAAAGGAGAATGGGGTAGAAAAGCATGTATTTATTTCTTCATGGCTTGTGATGCTAACAATGAGTGAAGTCTGATTCCACATAGAAATTCATAATAATTTCGAAATTCGGTTTTATGAAAAAAATGATTATTTCCGAAAACAATAATTGTGTTCAATAATAATTGAACACATTTATTGGCAATGATAGAATAAAAGTGACTATAGGCCTATACAAATTCAAAACTGAAATTTTATACTAATGTTTTTCTGAGTATTAGCATGTCTTTTTTAGGAAATTTGTTAATGAAAGTTGCCTTTAAAGTATTCTTAGCAATGCAGATGACATAAAATAAATATTCTGAAATTTCAATTTCCTGACTTTGTAAAAGCCTAGGTTTCCTTTCAGTGATTTATGTTTAAATTGATTTATTTTATTTCTATCATGATTGGTAACTTTTTTATTAAAGTTGTAAAGACTCAGACTCACAAGACAAGTCCATTTGTGGGCAAAAAAATGGAAGTTATACACTCAAATTTGGAGTCCTGTTTCCTATTAATTATTTTCTTCTTCAGCCAAAATGTCTTATATACATAGAACAATTATGAAATGAAGCAATGGTGACAAGTGCCACCAGCATTGTGCTGGAAAAAATTCCTCTTACACATGCGCTAAAGGATGAGACTTTGACAAGTGTCTTCGTGCTTGCAAATGAGAAAAAGGCTCTTTGGTGAGGAACTAGTTGCAAGATTGTTCAATTATTAGCTAAAGATCACAAAATGTTTCACACAATTTTAGTCACTTGCTTTTCCAGCCTGTATGGAAATTACCAACACTGTGCTTTGGCCCAGTGAAGCATAGGAAACTGAAAAGGTGCCACTACCAAATTACTGTCAGTAGGTTCGTTGTCAACATGTTATGTAATTTGGGACCACAGTGATCTAGAAAATCATAAAAGCAAAATGGCTTTATTGTAGATGGATGAGTCTACAGACATTATTAGGAGTGTTCAGTTAATAAAACTAATTAGAAGTCCTCAAGAGAAATGCTTTATAGAACATTATTAGTTCTGCAAAGACATATCACAACAAATTACTGAGGGGGAAATATTGAAAGCAACAAATAAGTACTTTAAAACACAGAATTACACACATACTGTATATATTTTGTGTTAATGATCCACCGGAAGACAGAAAGTCACAAAGGCTCTTTTTCAAAATACTTCAGAAACCCTAAGAGCCAAAGTTCTAGTCACTAAATGTTTCTCTGTGTAAAATGTAGTGTTATCAAAATGGTGAATCTAATACATTAATATGCAGTTGACTCTTGAACAACATGGGTTTGAGCTTTGCAGGTCCACTTCAATGCGGATTTTTTTCGATACATATATTAGAAAATTTTTGGAGATTTGTGACAATTTGAAAAAACCTAGCAAATGAACCACATAGCCACGAAATATTGAAAAAAAAAATAAGGAAAAGGCACATCATGAATGCATAAAATATGTGTAGATACTAGTCTGTTTATGTGCTAATCAACTTCATGATATCAATAATGTTTCCAGTCAACAATAGCCTGCCAGTAATTATGTTTTGGAGGACTCAAAATTTATATGTGGATTTTGGCTGTGTGGGGATCAGCACCCCTAACCTTCAGGTTGTTCAAGGGGCAATTGTCCTGTGGATTACTCTAGCTCTATGTAAAACGTTAGATTAAAAGATTTCTTCATGTCCTTTGAAGAATAGAAAGTCCAGTGGACTCTTGGGCTCTCTCAGTCTGTGGTGTCTGTACCTTTCACTATCTTTCACCTGTTTACGACTCTGTAGAGATGAGTTATGCCTACATTAGGACAGCCACAACCTCTCTGAAAAGTGAAAACTTTCAGCTTCATGATAATCTTGTATCAACACCAATTAAGTATCTTGGGGTGGACTCAGGTACACATATATTTTGAAAGCTCACCGGGTATTTTGATTGAGTGTAGACTATAGATTTAGAGGTAGCAAAAGGAAAGAGAAACATTGCTCCTCTAGACACGATACTATCAGAAATTGAAATGGAAAAAGCTGGTTAACAACGTGGAAGAATCAGACAGCATGAACCCACTCATCATATCACCCAAGGATTTACCATAGTCAAGGAAAAGAAAACTCAAACCTCGTTCCAAACCAACTAAATCACAATGTGGGGGAATGAGGCAGTGTTTATGAAAATCTTCTCAAGTGACTCTAATGTGCGCCCAAGGTGGAGAACCACAGATCTAACGAACATAGGCAACACTAGAATATTCACACCTGGAGCTCTTTAAAATATATGCTCGAACAAATGGGATTGAATTCTTGGTTCTAGGGCCTTTAGAGGATGGTGTTTACCTTTGAGGGGAAGAAACACACCTAGTTAATCAACACTGGAATAGGTAAATCCTAAAACAAGAAATGGGGATACAGGGAGGCAAAAAGTTGGCCTGAAGCAAGATCTTCCTTGTCTCTCCCCAACGTCTTGGGTAAAGCTAGCCTCGATTCCAAGGCCCAGAGATGCCTGAGCCTCCCCAGTATGGACAGTGAACTGGCAGGAATACCATAAGAAAACTTGCAGTTAGATTTAGGCTGTGAGTTCTGAAAGCATTCATCTCAGATAACATGAAAAATACCCACCATCTATACTTCCCACCACTTATGCAAAGAAGGTTTTTGCTTTTTTATTTTTGACAGAGTCCTGCTTTATCATACAGGTTGGAGTGCAGCGGCACTATCAAAGCTCACTGCAACCTCTGCCTCCCAAGTTCAAGCAATTCTCCCACCTCAGCCTCCTGAATAGCTGGGACTACAAGCATGCACCACCACACCAGGTTAATTTTTGTATTTTTAGCAAAGACAAGGTTTTGCCATGTTGGCCAGCCTGGTCTCAAACTCCTGACCTCAGGTGATCCACTGGCCTTGGCCTCCAAAGTGCTGTTACAGGTATAAGCCACTACACCAGGCCTCAAAGAAGGTTTTAATTAGAATTGTTTACCTGCTTTTCTGTAAGAGACCATATTGGATAATCCCATCATGTCTTCTATTACTGTTTACTTCCTTACCCCAAGGCCGTATGTCTCCAAAGTATAACTATGAGTAAGTGGCAGAAGGAAGGTAGTCCCTGCCCCCTGCAACATTACTGACTTCTAAATTAATCTACAAGTGTTTACAGAGCCTTCAAAATGCTCCATTCCAACCTTAGTTTTTTCACATTCCCTTCCCCAAATACATTTTCTTTTTTCAGAATCTTTGAATTCTTTTTTTTTTCCATCTTTGGGCCAAAAAAAAAAAAAAACTGGCTTTGATGGTATGACGGACTGAATGTAAGAGTTCATTCAAATGCAGTTTGCAGTTTACTTTGGCTTTTGTGCCTACTCAAAAATAAATAAATTTGATTCAATAAATTTGGAAAAATGAATTTCACACATCGCTCTGACGGAAGCAGGTCGGGCTGGGTCATGTCTATTTGTAGTTTCATAAATGGGGCTAATTCTGGCTTGGATGAGCACAACCGCAGCCCTCGAGTGTTCAGAAATGCTCGGCATTTCTATTTAGGGGTCAGAGTTAAAAGAAAACATATGCCCAGCTTGAACTCTGCATTTCAGGGTGATAACGTCACAGCAACCAGGCTAAGAACTGTAAACCTCTATGGAAAAATAGAGAGAGAAGCAGGAGGGAGGGAGAGACAGAAATTTGGTTTGAAAGGCCCCTTAAGGAGGTTGAGATCTAAGATTAGCTTTGCATGAGAAAGGAGTTGAGTTGGTTAAGACCAATACCCTCAATGTAATAATATAAATCTTTATTTTTAATGGAATTCTTTGTTTTCAGCATGCCACGGAAATAATTTTAGTTGATTCATTTTTGTATATTTAATGATTTATCCTTCCACTCACTCAATATTTATGAAGCACCTACTATGTGCCAGATGATGCAGAAGGCATTTTGGAAGCTCATAACCCACTCTTGCATTTCAGTGGCCATTTGCTATGCGTGCCCAAGACAGTCTCCTGAAAACCTAACCTTCCTTCTTTCTCTCATTCTTTGACTCCCGTTGAATCTGAATTTAAGGCAGTTCTTCACTATCAGCCCTGATCTGGATGCTGACTACAGCTGTGACTTGGCGCTTTCCCTTCTGGCCTTCTCACTCTCCCTAAGTAATTAAGTTCCCTCATGATAACGAAGCATCATTACAATAATATTGATACCTGCTGTAATCACTGGCATTCTGGCTTTTCAATTTCCAGTATTTGCCTTGGATCAAGTAGCTCTGTGCTAATGCAGCAGCAGGTCACCTGATGAAGGGGCTGATAGTGGAGAGGACAGCTCTACTTAGCATGCACGGAAGGTTATGCTTTCCTGGCGTTGTAGAGCTAATCTTTCAAGTTGTCCTTTTTTGACTTTCTCAGTTTAATCAGTTTAATCTCATCTTCCCTCTTTTCTGATTACAAGGATTTTCTGTAGAAACCTTGCCTCCACAATAAAGACCATGTGGCAATTTATTCTCATATTGATTTCAACATTTCTGTTCCTCCACCAATGAGCCAATAATGGGAAAGGGGGAGGAAGGGTGGGAGAAGGTTGGAAAAGGAAAAGCCAAGAGAAGAAGGATTGGGGAATAGGAAGCAAGAGCCCTTCCCATACATGCGTTAGTAGGAAAGCCACATACTCCAGTTATCTGGGAAACCTAAATCATCTTAAATGCACTGAAAGCAGAAATGACAGCTGAATTGGAAAGTCTCCACAATGATTAAAGTTAGTTAAAGACAGCTCTACCAACAAGGGCTTACTTTCTATTTTCACACTAAAGAGATAGAGACAGATACATAGACACACACACGCACACACACCAGACACATACATACACACACACACACACACACACACACACATATACACCTTCTGGATTCAGAGACATTGCAGTGTATCAAAGAAGATAAATCACACAGCAACAACCTTCCCCAAGAATTCAGCAAATTCTGCTTCCATCTGCTCTTCCTGGTCAATGCAGAATAGTGAGTGGTGTCTTGCTGGGCCCTCTACAAAGAGCAGACGCACAGCCATTTGCTAAAAGGGGGGAAAAGGCAAAAAGTGGCGTTGGAAGGAAGGTGGTGAGCATGCTTATGATTATACAGCTTTGTGAAGAAGTGCAGTTAGCTTTGTGTGCACGGTTCTGGACCGCAACGGAGCATTCTGAGGGGCGACAGAAAACTGAAATAAATCAGAGTTTGCTGAATGGATGCATTTAAAAAACAGTGGTGCTCTGTAGATCGTATTTAACTGTTACATATCAAACTGATACAATTGGCTGTGTAATTCTTAAATATTCTAGAAATTGGGGGAAATTGGTTAGCCATTTATTTAACCACACTATGCCCGGTGGGGGGGAAAAATGGCACATCAAATACAAAAAGTATTTATTTTCTTTAATAAGAAGGAATTAAGTAGTTTTTTAGGAATTTAGCTTATTGTAAGTGGCCAAAGCAAAATGGAAAAGAAAAAAGAAGAAACATTTCCACAGAAACTCACACATGCTGGAGAATTAAAATGAATTTGCTACCTTTTAAATTCACAGTCTCTTTCCATTTGTTCTGATGTGAACTACGGCAATCATTAAATGTTTACTGAGGGCCGAAAACAGTATAATTTTGCAAAGATTGCACTTGGTTCTAAGAACCACAAGAGTATACATTTAAAATGGACCAAGTCATTGCCTAAAATATTTGTTTCCTTAAGTGGAGAGTGGTAAGTGGGGCAGGGAACAGGGGTATAGAGCCAAGTGTTTTGCACAGTAACTACGCTGCATTTCCACCGTCCCTAGTGCATCTTTGTACTTCATCTTCAGGGTTCCTGGAGATAATGATATACTATAGCCAGCTGAAAAGAACATCTGTTTTAAGAACTGTGAACTTACAGGAGCCATTTGTCTGTCTGATCTGTTCCCATTATTTTCCTCCCCATTTTGTACCTTTATATTTCTCCATTGATCAAATCTACACAAAATAAAGGGATTGAGAAAGACACTAAACAGCCATAATTTCTTCTCCCTTCAAAAGGTTACCCACCACCTTTCCTGTTAAATAATTCTGCTTGACATAAAACACCCAACTTTTTTTTTTTTTTTTTTTTGTAAGCATGTGTTTTCCTTTCCCTTTAAATGGAAGTCTTTGGTTCAGTGAGGCTTACATGCCTAATGACAATGTGGTGAAGTTAGCCCAGGAGAACAATGCATCCATTAATCTGCCTCATGCTTAATTGGTAACTACTGTATGGGCTGGCATTTCAAACACAGATTGCAAATGTACTTGAATTAGTTACTGTTTAATTGATACAACTGGCACTCAGCCTAGAACCAACATGCAGCTACTGTAAAAAGAGAGAGGCTTGAAAGCAGAGAGAAAAGGATAAAACAAGGTATGATTGTGATTCACTCTTTAAATGTTTATATCAATTATTTGTGAAATATAATTACTTATTTTTTTCATAGTGCTTTGGCAAGCAATAGACCAAAACAAGCTGCTAAAAAATACCCGGAATGCTTGCTGACATAAGAAATAGCGGTGATTTCCAACTCTCTCTCCTTTTTCTTCGTTCTACTCTTGCCCTTCCACGGATAGTTATGTATGTGCAACTGAGATTGGGGAATGCAATATTTATCATAAGATGAAATGCCTAAGAGGATAATTTTGACAATGTCTCCACAATAGCAGAATTTCAAAAAAAACCCAGAATACTATTATGGTAATGATTCAACTTGATGACCATTCACACAAATGTTACTATCAACATATTTTCAAAAGAAAAAATTAATTCCTTTCAATTAATCCCCAAATAATTTCCTGTAGGCACACCATGCAGAAACCATTAGTTTCTACAACTTGCCTTTAAATAGAGAACATTTTGATTCCAGAGATGTTGTAATGACATCGATGGCTGTCATTTTTCAAGCATCTTCCACACACCCAGAATCACACTAAGTGATTCAATCCACAATTTCTCATTCACCCCTCCAAAGAGTCATGATTTCTTCCTCAGTTTAAATCCTTATTTCATTGATTAAATCTATGTAAAATAATTGGACTGAAAAAAAAAGTATTAAACTGAACTTTTAAAAACCTTTTATAAAAGTTAACCCACGGGGATTAAATGATTAAATGATTTTGCTTGCTATAAAATGCACAATTGCTAGCTTGAATTTACAGGTATATACTAGTCACGGAAGAGCTGATGGCTTTTTCATACCCAGAATACATATAAAGCAACCAAAGTACTTTTATCCAATCTGCAGTGAAAATCCTTTCATTGGTTTAGTACACAGTTATTGAGTATCTACAATATATATAGTTTGGTTTTCAATTATGTGAGATGTTATGTAAAATTGATCTCAATATTATTATCAGTGAGTTTCCAATGGCCAATATCAAAGGGACAGCATCTATTACATCTTTAAATATTTTTGCAGTTTACTTTTGTGTTGTGTGATTTTTGTTTGGTCGAAACTTTGTAGAAGTTGACATTTTTCTTGGCTTTTCCAACATAAAGCCTTCCAGGTTTTCATCCAGCCTGTCTGATTACTTCTGAATTGCTCAGAGGTTCTGATATGGTTTGGATTTGTGTTCCACCCAAACCTCATGTGGAATTGTAATCCCAGGAGGGGCCTGGTGAGAGGTGATTGGATCATGAGGGTGGATTTTCCCCTTACAGTTCTCACGATAGTGAGTGAGTTCTCACAAGATTTGGTTATTTAAAAGTGCATAGCACCTCCCCACCCCCGCCCCCCCGGCTCTTTTCTTCTCCTTCTCCAGCCAGGGGAGGCTGTGCCTACTTCCCCTTTGCCTTCCACCATGATTTCCTGGGGACTCCCCAGCCATGCTTCCTGTACAGCCTGCAGAACCATAAACCAATTCAACCTCTTTTCTTTATAAATTATCCAGTCTCGGGTAGTTATTTTAGCAATGCGAGAATGGATTAATACAGGCTCTTCTTTACCCAACATTTAAACATGGGAAGTTTGTATTTCAGATCTCTTTTGCTCCGTGCAGTCTCATTTTGTGCTACTGACTTCACCTGTATACTACATGTAAGTTATATATCACGATCCCAGAGAAATTGCTTTCCTGTAAAATAATATATATGACTTTAAAAAAAAATCACTGAGAGCAATCTTGGAGAAATTTCCAATTCTCTTTTTGCCCCTTAGATTGCTCTATTACAATTCAGAGCCACATACACAAAGCCAACTGGACTCCACTGGGTTGTCTAATGACAGCTCATAAGGATGTTCAACAGTGGACTCGCCTTCCAAACCCACTGCTTTGCTTTTTCTCGTGTCTTATGAAATGGTGTCTCTATTTACATAGTCACCCAAGTCACCAGTCTGAGAGTCATTCTTGATTTTTCACTGACCTTCATTCCTCTCCATCACCACCCACCTGATTTAATCACCAAGCCCTGCAGATTTTTTAATGCTCGTCATAGTTTAAAAAAAAAAAAGAAACAAAAAAAAATTCTTTCTTTCTGTCCTCAATGATACTTCTTACTTCTCATCTGAATTATTGTGCTAGCCAGCGAAACAGTTTTTCTACTTCTACTACTAACTCTTCTCCAGCCCATTCTGTAGAGATGATTCCAAAGAATGAACATGCACCCTTTCTTGCTGAAGATTGTCCAGAGCTCTCATAGGCTTAAGGAAAAGGAACTGTTGTGTTCTAATCTCTGCCTATTTCTTTAGTTTCTTTTCCTCGCTCTCCCAAACATTCCCACCCTTCTCTACCTCTACAGTAATTCCTACTGTTTCTTCAAGGCTTGATTTGACCATCATCATTCTGCAAAGCTTTCTCTAGCCATCCTTGGCTAAGGTAGGTGTTGGTTCTGTCTTCCGGTAGTTCCCTGTGCATACTTCCATTACAGGCTTGATCCCATTGCACTCTAACTCTAAGCTATTTTAGAATTACTGGTTAGGCTGTTAGGCTTTCTGGTTAGGCAGTAATCATATTTTGCTTTCTGGTATTTTTACCTGTTGATAACGCTTTACGTATTTTTTAAAAGAGAGACTTATTTGGTGGTATCTTCAAAGAGATGTAAAACATAATATTCAACTCAGTTTTATATACCAAGTATATAAATATTTGTTCTCTTATTTCTGTGTTGGGGGACACAGAAAAATAGATTTAGAGGGTACAAGTGCAGTTTTGTTACATGAATATATCACATGGTGTTGAAGTCTGGACTTTTAGTGTGGCCATCACCCAAATAATATACATTGTACCCATTAAGTAATTTCTTATCCCTCATCCTGTTCTTGCTTCTAACTAGCTAGGTGACATTGGGGACACCACTGAGCCTTTCTAAGCATTAGCTTCATTGTCTAAATAATTATTTTTAAGCTCTTTGTAACACAAATATTTGTATTTAAGTGGTTCTCTCCAATTATGTAATTAGACATTTAATACAAGTATTAATAGTTTACTGTTGTTGAATGAAAAGATTCTGATTCAAAGTGTTCTTAGATATTGATTTTTGTCCCTACACTAAGTGATGTTAGTTTACATCTATAATGATTTTACATAAGATTTAAGCTGGTTCACAATAACATATCCCCCAAATGGTAAGAAGAAGGAGGAAAAGAGAGGAAGAAGAGGAGCAGGAGGAGGAGGAGAAAGAGGAGGAGTAGAGAGAATTGTGTCAAAGAAAAAAGTAAATATTAATACATGTAAAAGTCAAAAGTAGAAGCAAGTGAAAATACATGCCCGCACCATAATTGCTATATGTAATTGTAATAGGTCATTTTAGGTCATTTTGAAATTTGATTCTGAGCTTCCTGGTGTACAAAATGAAAAAGACAACAGTCTCAGATATCAAACACTTATCACAGGAGAAGCAAGGCTTTTCCAGCATACATTTGTCTCTCTCCTTCCTTCCTTCCTTCCTTCCTTCCTTCCTTCCTTCCTTCCTTCCTTCCTTCCTTCCTTCCTTCCTTTCTTTCTCTCTTTCTCTCTTTCTCTCTTTCTCTCTTTCTTTCTTTCGAGACTCTTACTCTGTCACCCAGTCTGGAGCGCAATGATGCGATCTTGGCTTGCTGCAACCTCTGCCTCCCTGGTTCAAGCAATTCTCCTGCCTCAGCCTCCCAAGTAGCTGGGACTACAGGTGCCCACCACCACCGCTGGCTAATTTTATGTGTTTTCAGTAGGGATGGGGTTTCCCCATGTTGGCCAGGCTGGTCTCGAACTCCTGACCTCAAGTGATCCGTCCACCTCAGCCTCCCAAAGTGCTGGGATTAAAGGTGTGAGCTACCATACCCAGCCTCCAGCACCTATTTCTAAAGTAAGTTTTTCCACACTGAGCTGCATGTACCAGACACTAAATAATGTACCAGACAATGCCTCAACACAATTCCTAAATAAAATGTAAGAATGAAATTGATGAGATTGTGCTTTAAAACACCCTCCAAGAAAAGGCAAGGCCATTATCTGAAAAGTTTGTAAAAACAAGTCCATCAGTGGCCAAGATATATTTCAATTGGGTAGCCTTCTGATGATCTACTTTGATTAAAAACGAAATCCAGAATACCTAAATAAATAGCAACAGAACACATCCTTTTGTTAATCCTCTTTAAACATCACATTTGCTAGGTTCTAATGAGTCCCGATGGTGTGTTTTGAGTAAGATTCTACTCTAGGAAGTGGCAGTTGCTCCCTCTTTCACAGTTTACTAAAAGCAGTTACTCTCAGTGCTATTCATGTGTTGTATCCTGGTTCCACCACTAACACACAGTGTGACTTTGAGCAAGTGACTCAACCTCTCTGTCATTTAGTTTCCTCATCTGTAAAATATGAATAATCACAACACTTAGCACATTGGATTGTTAGGAGGATAAAATGCAACAAAACATGTAAAATGCCTCTGACGGTGCCTGGTGAATAGAAAGTGCTACTCTCTCTCTCTCTCTCTCTTCCCCCCCACCTCTCTCTCTTTTTTCTCCCACCTCTCTCTCTCTCTATATATATATATATATAGTGTTTTTTTTGTTGTTGTTGTTGTTTTCTGAGATGGAGTCTTGCTCTGTTGCCCAGGCTGGAGTGCAGTGGCACAATCTCGGCTCACTGAAACCTCCACCTCCTGGGTTCAAGCAATTCTCCTGCGTCAGCCTCCCAAGTAGTTGGGATTACAGGCACCCACCACCACGCCCAGCTAATTTTTTTGTATTTTTAGTACAGATGGAGTTTCACCATGTTAGTCAGGCTGATCTCGAACTCCTGATCTCATGATCTTTCTGCCTTGGCCTCCCAATGTGCTGGAATTACAGGCATAAGCCACTGCACACAGCCAGGGTACTACTATATTACATGAGACTGCCTTAGACATGCATATTGTATGTGCTTTTCAATTAGTAGCAGCACCAAAAAAACCATTCTTCCCTTTCTGAGAGCATTATGGATCACACATTTGAAGATTGTTTAAGCTATCACTAGATCGTGATCTTGTTTACTTTGGTGATGCATTTCTTGTATTCATAGACATAGAAACTAGATTTTAAACTTTGTATATGTCCAGCTTTCTTTGTGGTGAATCTTTATCATCCAGTTTTAAACAAAACTTGTCCTCTCGTGAGATTCTATCACATGATTCATTTACTGAAAAAATGAAAAAAGACTCCACACATTAGGCTGGAAGCTTGGATTCTAGTCTAGCTTAGTGATACCATGTCAACCTTCTCATCTGCAATGTTTGAGCATCAAGATCACTGCTAAATGTTCATTCTGGTTTTAAACTTCTGATTCTAAAAATTCAAGTTCAGTTTAACGTTAAATATTCTTTTAGACCAAGGGAAACAAATGAACAAAAATCTGTAGGTAAAATATCCCTCCTCTCTGACATACAGTTCTTATTTCCCTAAATTTCTGAATTCTGAGGAGAATTGATGCTTTCCCATTTAATACTGTTTCATTTGAGGTTCCTAAAATTTTCAGGCTAATAAATCCCCAGGTGGCTCTATTTCAAGTATTACCCTTTGCAGCAAAGAGCATCTCTCTGAACTTTAGACCTAATTTTGCTGTGAGTATTCTCACCTCGTTTAAGGCAGGAGCAAAACTTCCATGGATTTCCCTATCCCGCCTGTGCCATCTTATCTCTGATGAGAATGGCGAGCATTGACCTGCAAGAGAAGCTCACTGAGTATTTCTGCTCCTTCCTCCACACCCTTCATCACTCCTCCCAGAGGAGGAGACAAGATCAAGACACCCTACCCGCAATGGGAAAGAGTTATTATCTGAATTATTCAAACCGTAGGACTGTGTGTTGACATAATTTTCAAACAGATGAAGGTGGCAACACTGGAGTGTGGATTTTTCCTCTCTGGTGTCTGTTGCTTCCATAGAGGATAGAATGATAATGAGGGCCTGAGCCATTTCCCCTTGGAAGCATTCCAAACATCTCTCTTTATCTTTAGCTCTCTCTTTCTCCCACTCTATACTCTCTCCTGCCTCAAGGGGCAGCCCTAGATCAGGTTTGATAAAGTCTGGAGTAGGAGACACAGCATCAGGGCAGGCACCTTCCTCCTATCATCCCCTCCCTCTTGTGTTTCTTCATGTTCTATTTCCTCTCATCTTGGGAGGTCCACCTTAATTCAACCTTTCCACCAACTTGAGTGTTGACATTGGAGACCCGGGTTTGGGTTTAGGAAAGAGTCACCTGACTCAGAGAGGAAGAATGCTCCAAGAGCAGTTGACTTCCTGAAGACCTATATTGGAAAGGGAGGCTAGTGCCCAAGCAATGAAGATGTGAGACAATGACCAGCTTGGTCAGATTTTCTCTTGTGACTGTTTTGCCCTATCTGTAGCAAGGCAGGACTCAGTTATTTCTGAGTTCCTTTGCTAAATAACACCACACAATAATCACTTTAATTGCAATTCAATTAACATAGCTACAATTTGGTATAGTTAATTTTAACTGATTCTATTATTTTCAATAGCAGCTAGTAGGTGATGGCTGCCTCCTTTCTGTACTATTCCATTTTGATGAACAGTGGGAGTGGAAGGGCTTTGCTTTCAAAATCTCTGCTCCTTTCCCATTCACTATGCAGATATAGCAGAGTCAATTAGGAAACAATGGTTATATTTTTAAAGCCATGTGTTTTAGTAACTAAATGTTTCTGCTTTAGAACTTTATGCAGCTTTTCCAGTTCTGTTCTTTTTAGAGTTTTGAGTATTTTTTTCTTAACTATTTCCCAACAAAATCAATTCCTAAACTTTTTCATAATTACTATTCCCTATAAAATTTACCCTTTCACTGACTAAATTAAAGTCTTGGGTGTGGAGACCATATCACGTGATTATAATCCTTACCCCCTATTTTACGGAGCACATAATAAAAATCACAGGAAAAATACAAATAGCCGATAAATGTAAAGAACCTATTTGCTCTTTTGAGTCATCATAAAAGTGCACATTGGAACTGCCTATAAAATTTGTAGTGATATTAATGTATTCTAATATTTGAACGATGTTCTAAGAGTGACCAGAGAATGTTGCTGAATGACTAGAAAAACTTTTTGGAAAGCAATTCATCAATATGTGTTAACAACCTTTAAAATGTATATTCTTGAAGAATATTACATGACATGGAACAATTATTGGCATATAATGCTAATTTTAGTATTATTCAATAAATATTTATTAAGGGCCCTCCATGTGCCAGGCACTGCTCTATGGGAACAAGATAAACTTCATGTCTTCAAGGAACTTCTATGGAAAACAAAGTCAGCTGGTGATCGTGATGGCGGCAGCAGCCCATCTGGAGTACCTGCTAAAGAGGTGCCAGCTGCAGTGGGGGAGGCACTGCCAGGGCTGCCTGCTCTGCATAGTCAGCAGGAGCTGAGAACAGGTGGGAGCCCTGCCCCCTACTGAGTTGGCAGGGTAGGAGCCCCTTGCTCCCTGGCACACAGCTGCAGCCACCCAGTCAGGGTTCTGGACCTGGACAGTCCTGCACTCCCAGGGACCCAGGAAGCCCCCTACCCCCACAGGCTTGAAAACACCTGTTCCAGCTCCCTGTCCTCCCCCTGCTCCAAGTCCCTGCTTGGGGCAGAGCAAAGTTGTGGATGAGCCTGGTGGCTGTCGCAACCCAGTCAGGTGTGCATGTCCTCACAGTGGCACTGACACCAGCACCCTGCCATCTTGGCCTCCCTCGACTTTGGGCATCATTGAGCATGGGTCGGGGGCAAGGAGGCTTAGAGCAGCTCAGCGCATGCCTGCCGGTGCCTCTCCTTATGGATAGCCTGGGGGCTGTGAACGGCATGTTAAAAGCAGATTCCTAGGGGGGAAGGGGTGGGTCTCTAGTGAAACTCCACTTTCAGACCAGGAATGGCATGAAGTCTGGGGCCAGGCTGCCAGTTCCAAGTAAAGTCTACAGCCCAGAGTGAGAACTTCATTGATGACTGTTCAGCCAATCAGATGGTGCATTTTCAAGGCCCACCTGTGGCTGCCTGTGGGCCAATCAGCACACACTTCCTCCATTCTGAGCACATAAAAACCCCAGACTCAGTCAGACTCACACACTCATCAGGATGATCTGCCTACAGAAAGGAACTACCCACTTTGGTTCTCCTGAGAGCTGTTCTGTCACTCAGTGAAGCTCCTCTGCACTCACTCTCCAGTTGTCCACCTACATCATTCTTCCTGGATGCAGGACAAGAACTCAGGGGCCTCTGAGTGGTGGGACTGAAAGAGCTATAACACAAACAGGGGTGAAACAAGCCCCCTGCTTGCCACATTGTAGGTGATGAGAAGGAGAGAAGAGCTGTGGCCCTTCAAGGAGCCCAGACCTAGGGTCTTCCCAAGCCACGGCTGTAACATCCTTTTTGTGACTCTAGAGTTCCTGGCATCTCCAAGCTTCCAGGCACCACTATGTTCTCCTCATCCAGATGCAGGTAGAAGCCACTTGTGGTACATCTGATCCAGCTGCAGCCTTGCACAGAGCTGGCATCTGAGCTGGCACCTGTGCACATGCCTGGAGCTGCCCACCCCTCCATAATAGCCAGTGTACCTGGCTGTGCACTGTGGCTGGACCCCACACTTGTCTGCTCACATAACTCTTACTGCTCCATGCCTGGCTTGCCCTTGGTAGGCATGGGATCTGGGCTGATAGCAGGAGCTCAGCACAGCCTGCCAGGCTGAGTGGGCAGAATGAACCCAGTGGGGCCAAGCAAAACTCAGGCAAAGGCCCCACCTGCCACAGAGGTTTCTGGCTGGAAAAGTGACACCCTATGGATCCTGTGACAGTAAGTGCTATGAATAGTATGGCCATATGCCCCCTTTGCCTGAGACAGTTTAAGGCTGTTGTCTCAACATAATTATTAGTAGCTAGGTACTACAATAGAATGATGGGGAGGGTGTGATTTTAGGCACAGTATTCAGAGAGCCCTCTTAGAGAAGGTGACTTTTTGGCAGAGGTTAGAATGCAATGAAGCAGTGAGCCCCATGACTCTCTGGGGGAAAATCACTTAGCAGCAGAAAGACCAAGTGGAACGGAAGCACCTGATGTGTTTGAGGAGCCCTGACAGGTGAGTGTGGCTGGCATGGAGGAAGTAACAAGAGCACAGAAGGGCATGGGATCAGATGAGCTTGGCTCATGAGAAAGTCTTACTGAAACATTCATCTCAGTTTTATGAAAATGTTAAAAGAAGTTTACTGTGGACTCAGTCTTATTTTTTCCCCCAGATGTAGCTATGTGCCCAGGTCAGCAGAATTTGTTACTGCAGCTTGTATAGAGAATGCCATGACCAGAGCACCTTCTGTCTGGAATGAGATGCTGTGTCCTTCTCTACAAAGAGTTAAGTCAGATCTTGACAACTGAAGAACACTGGGGCTGTGAGCCACAGTGAGCAAGACTTCCTTGTCCAATATCCCACGGCAAAGCCTTTCTCTTAGGGCACAACCCTCATTTACTTTGTTCTTGATACTATGTTTGAAAACATTGTAAAGTCAATGTAAGCTTCCGATATGGAGATTAGTTAGCCAAAGTTCATTACTTATAGTTAGTGAAGGATAAATTTTCAGAAGAATTTATTTTTGTATTTTATTATTATTATTATTATTATTATTATTTTGAGACAGAGTTTTGCTCTTGTCACCCAGGCTGGAGGGCAGTGGTGCGATCTCTGCTCACTGCAACCTCCGCCTCCTGGGTTCAAGTAATTCTCCTGCCTCAGTCTCCTGAGTAGCTGGGACTACAGGTGTGCACCACTACACCCAGTAGACAGGGTTTCATCATGTTGGCCCGGCTGGTCTCAAACTCCTGATCTCAGGCCATCCACTGGCCTCAGCCTCCCAAAGTGCAGGGATTACAGACATGAGCCACCGCGCCCAGCCTGTATTTTTAAATTTAATCCAGAGACACACATGGACCACGCAGGAGGTGAAAGCTAGGCCGTCACTTTTGTTCTCTTCACCATGACCAGTGGACCAGATTCTTAATTGAGTGGAAATTAGCCAAGAATTACGCTCCCTCTGTACAGGATTTTGAAAAATTAACATTGCTGGTTTATACCTTCTGTTAATTATTACTTTACATTTAATCTGTTTCAAACATTGGGCACCAACTAAGTGTCTTTTAAGACAGTTATTTTCAAGAGATCTATATATATGTACCCCAGAAAATTTTGAAAACTTAGATATACCATCACACATTTTTAAGCTTGACTTCTAAGTTTTTAATCACAAATTCAAATTGTTGCAAAAGTTTAATTTCTGGTAGATTGTAACTATTGACATTTTAAAATAAAACTATTATATCACTCTTTGAAATACATCGAATTAAATATAAATACCAGAGCAATTTGCTGTCTACCATTATCAATTTACAAATATTAACAAGCTGTTTCAGAGTCAGTAATCTTACATTATGCATTTTTCTTCTTGAACTACTATTTCCATTATACCTAATTATTCATCTCTTCTCCCTGAAATAGGTACATAAATCAAAATTCGTATGTTTATCACTTCACCTAGCCATCAGAATCTAAACATTAAATTATTTTTTCTGCATTTTCTTATCATTAACATTATTAGATCACATATCTTGATAAATAATTATTAAACATAAAAGTTAGGCTGGGCATGGTGGCTTATGCCTGTAATCCCAGCACTTTGGGAGGCTGAGGCAGGTAGATCACCTGAGGTCAGTATTTCAAGACCAACCTGGCCAACATGGTGAAACCCCATCTCTACTAAAAAAGTACAAAATATTAGCTGGGTGTGGTGGTGCACACCTACGGTTCCAGCTACTTAGGAGGCTGAAGCAGGAGAACTGCTTGAACCTGGGAGGCAGAGGTTGTAGTGAGCCGAGATCATGCTACTGAACTTCACCCTGGGTGACAGAGCGAGACTCCATCTCAAAAAAAAAAAATAAGTTTTATGAATGCTTTTATTATTGCTAGAATTATATATTGTCTGGCATTAAATCCATTCTCAATTTTTGCCTTTGTAGTTGTAAATGCTGAAAAATTTTGTTGACATAAATAAGTCGATCAGAATGGAAGTCTTGTTACAGCACTGTCACTCAATTCCATGAACTTCCTCTAAATTATATGTCAGATATCACAAAGTGATCTATGATCAAATATTTCCATACTTAGCGGAAAACTTGTTTGGGGTATCCTTCAATTTTGTGGGAAACAAAATAGTTTTTAAGAAACATGACTTGCAGAGGATATTTTATCTTTACCCAGATACTAAACACATCTCTCTTTCGAAAGGATACTTAAGAGCTTTACCGAGACCATTCAAATGACTACAGTCAGTTACACTTTCACTTGCAGGCACCTTGTGCTAAACATGCTAATATTTTATACACACTATACTAAGAAAGATTTGTTAAAAAAAAAAAAGAAAAAGAAAGTAAAGTTTCATTTCAGAGGTCCTTTGCTAACACAATAATTTTTTAAATTTTATCACATACTTCAAGTACATTCTTGTCAACATTTGGGGATTCAGACTTAGCTCACTGAATTTATGAGAACTGTCCACGATGTAAACTAAATGACAAATGAGCCCTCCTTGTCAAAGCCACCAGTGAAGTCAGACTCCCCTTCTGCCTGAAACATATTATTTCACTTTTCAGTTTAAAGAACTGAGTTAATAGGCATTCCATGACAACCATCTCCCTGTTGTCTTCTAATTGCAGAATAGAGAAAAAGATACAATAATAGATGGTTAGATAGAATACAGAGCCTAGCCATGAATTTTTCCTGTGGGTGAAATTAGAAGCCCCTGCTCTCATGAGAATATAAGTCAGGGGTCGGAAAAAGTAATGGGATCACATGAAAAAATTGAAACTATCCTTCTCGTTGGTACCCATGAGACTTTTACATCTTAAGGCAATGAAACAAAAAAATGAGGATAGGTGAGAGAAACATTTTATTTATTTGTTCATCTGTCTGTCTGTTTAGTAAAGTGGGAGAAGGTGATTAGGAAAGGAGAGAAGGGTCAGGAGTATCTGACGCTTCCACCCCAAGCCTGCATTCTCAGTCGGTGGAATGAGCACACGAGAAAGTTGAAAACTCGGACGTTGATTCCCTTTAAGCTCTTTAGAGCTGTTTTCATGTTCAGGAGAACAGTGCCCTGATGTGAATACTGATATTGTAGAAGAATAAGATTCCCTGCCCTCAGGGAATTTATAACCTAGAGAAGGAGTGCATGCATTTGTCAGTTCACCCCATGAGCACTGATGTGGGGCCTTATGTATTCAAGAGACTATGGAAGGTGCTGTCATGTGAAAGAAATACAGAAATGACTTAGGTATGGACTGTGCCCTCAATAGTCAGTGAGTCTGGTCATATGAGGAAGAAAGGAATAGATCCTGTGAGAGAGACAGAGATGAAGGAATATATGAGTTCAGAGATGGGAAAGATTACTTCCTGATGAGCCTCTGCAAAGAAGGTTATATGGGATTTGGCCATGAGAAGATAAAGTGAGAACATTCCATTATATGTGTGTGTGTGTATATATATATATATATATATATATATATATATATATATATTTTTTTTTTTTTTTTTTCCAGAAATTTGGCCAGGCATGGTGGCTCACCCGTGTAATCCCAGCACTTTGGGAGGCCGAGGCAGGTGAATCACTTGAGGTCAGGAGTTCAAGACCAGCGTGGCCAACATGGTGAAACCCCATCTCTCCTAAAAATACAGAAATAGCTGGGAGTAGTGGTGGACACCTGTAATCCCAGCTACTCAAGAGGCTGAGGTGGGAGAATTGCTTAAACCCAGGAGGTGGAAGTTGCAGTGAGCTGAGATTGTGCCATCACACTCCATCCTGGGTGACAGAGAGAGACTTCATCTCAAAAAAAAAAAAAAAAAAAAAAAGAAAGAAAGAAAGAAAGAAAGAAAGAAAGAAAGAAAGAAAGAAATTCAGAGGGCTTATATAACAAACAAAAACCATATAGTAGATGCTGAGTGGATGGACTTATGGGAAATAAGATTGACAAAGGAATCAAGACTAGGACGTTGAAGACAAGAGGATCTGATAAGTATTCTAAAGGCACTGGTATTTTTGTTCAATTATAAAATTATTATAGAAGCAATACATATCCCTTAGAGAAAATTTGGAAACCATTTTTCTCCTGGAGATCTTTATTCGTATTAATATCTTGTGTATATTCTTCCAAACTTTCTATACATACTTATATCCCTAGCACCCAGAGTAGCACCCTAGCACACTCAATAGTTCCTGAATAAATATTTTTAAAACTAGAAATTTTATATCTGTCATTTTGCAAATTGATTTCTTCACTTAAATATACATATATATATATATTTGAGACGGAGTCTCGCTCTGTCTCCCAGGCTGGAGTGCAGTGGCACAATCTCAGCTCGCTGCAAGCTCTGCCTCCTGGGTTTATGCCACTCTCCTGCCTCAGCCTCCTGAGTAGCTGGGACTGCAGGCGCCCGCCACCACGCCCAGCTAGTTTTTTGTACTTTTTTAGTGGAGACAGGTTTCACCGTGTTAGCCAGGATGGTCTCGATCTCCTGACCTCGTGATCTGCCTGTCTCGGCCTCCCAAAGTGCTGGGATTACAGGCTTGAGCCACCGCACCTGGCCTTAAATATATATTGTATAATATTTTCATGTCAACTAATTGTACATCATCTTTTAGTGGCTACATGATATTTCATTGTATGGATGTGTGCAATTTTCTGTTGTCAAAGAATTATTACCAAGTTTTAGCTCTTATAAACAATGTTGCAATAAGAAATTAGTATGTATTACTAAACTTTAATTGGTTGAAGTTATGCACATGTAATGTTAGAGGATTTTGGAAAATTACACCAGTTCACATTTAAATCACTGTTCACAAAATGTGTTTGCTTATCCTTAAACTCAATTGTATTGAGTAGTTTTTTTAAAAACTTTATGAATAAGAAAGATTTCAAAAAAGGATTTCACTTAAGTTATGTTTCTTTGCTTTCTATTAGGGTTAAATATTATTTTTCACGTTTATTGGCTGTTTTTTCACTTTCTTTTTTGAGACTTGTCTATACATTTTAGACACAAGTTTTCCGCAAGTGACGTCATAAGAATGTATACACTTGAAGAGGTATTCAGCGGGGCGGGAGGCGGATTTAGGATGAATTGGAGAAACAATTATTAGGAAAAGGTAGGAGAGGGGTTGGTTCACTGTGGCAATGACAGAGAACAGTTTCCATAGAGCACTGTGGACATCAGATAATGATTTCAGGCACTGAGAAGTGAGGAGGTGAGAAAACAAAAGCTGCATCATACAAGGCTTTTTCATAACATTGACTAGAAAAGAAAAGCAAGGACAGTGTGAGTTGGGGCTAGGGACACCTGGGCACCTTTGCAGGCTGTAGATACATTCTGTTGAGACTGAAATACAGAAAAAGGGGCCTGTGAGATGGAGTCAGGTCCGCAAGCAGGCGAGAAAGAAGAGGATGGGTGGCACAGTGGTGGGCTGAGTTCTCCAAACCAGGAGAAAAAGAGACACAGGGTCAAAATCTAGAGAACTTTAATGATGCATAAACAAAACAAATGCACGTTTGTGTGTGAAAACACGAAGCAAGGTAGAATATGGCAAGTATAAGAAATAGAATGTGAAATGCTGTGGAAGCGGAGGGGAGCCGGGCTGACGGATTTCCGGAAGTGGCAGCATTTGGGCTGGTCCTTGATGGATGGGTTCCTGTGGGGGCTGGGACACTCTTGTACTAGGAAAGAATATTGATAGAGGCACAGAGACAGTCAGTCAGCAGGGCAGGGAGGGTTCGGGGAGTGCAAAGTAGGAGGCTTCGGGAAGTGGAGAGGGTGTGGGGAATTTGAGAGAAAAAAACCTGGGAAGGGAAATCAGGTCTGGGTGTTCCCAGGTACTGGGGGCTCAAGCCTAACGTCAGACCTACACTTGGATTTCTCAGAAGGACTTTCACAGATATGATGGCACGTAAGCCTCTCTCTGACCCTAGGATTGTTATCTTTAATTCAGTATAACAGTGAGGAATCTGAGGCCCAAAAGGCTACCCATCTTGCCCAAGATCACTGAGGATAAAGGAAAGAAGGGAACCAGAGTGAGGGTCTCCTGATTCCTGGCGCAGTGCTTTTAGCTCACCCCAAATGCCTTTTATTTGACTCTGAGGCAGTGAGAATCCTCTGAAGATTTCCGAGTGGCATGATCAGAGCTGGTGGATGATGTTATAAAACCAAATATATTAGTCACTTTCAGTCCTTTGAAAGTTCTCAAAGAATCGAGTAGAACTTCGCCATGACTGGCATATTTTTATCTAGTTCAAAGGTTCATCAAAGTCCTTTACAGATTAATGACTTAAAGTTTGCTTGCGACCGTGTAGGTAAACGGAGCAACCTAATTATGTTCTCCGCATATCAAATACTGCAGCTCACTTTGCCTAAATCTAATTTAGATATTTATACACTTTCTAAAAATAGAAAATTGAGAATTATCCATTATCCAGAACTAGTCATTCAATTAACAAGGAGATAAATACTAAAGAGCCTGCTCCCAATCACCAGAAAATGAGGGCACCGTGAGATTGAGGACATAAAACCGTTGACCGTCATAGCACACCTTGGCAGGAAAGGACTCTGCTACCCTTGGTGTGACTGGCATTTTTTCAGCTATAGTCTGCACTGAGCCTGTTACATGCTTGCTCTTTTCCCACTGTATGAGGTATTACCATGGTCTCTTTGCAGATTGAACACTGAGGCTATGAACCATAGATCCCTAATTTGCCCAAAGAGGCTAAGATCCTGATTCTGACCCAGACTGGTCACAATAGTCGCCTTAAAGGACAAATCGGATTCCATTTAGTGTGGCATGGCACTGATTCTTATGATTTGAGGACATATCGAAAGCACTGCCTATTTCTGCCCATTCAAGCTTATTGACTAACACAGACAAATGTATAGTTTTTTTATGTAGTACCCACAGAATACAAAGTAAGAAATAATGGCAGAATTGAGGATTCTTGTTCTGGTTTTTCTTTTTGCAAATTATAAAAGATGAGTTAGTTACTTTAAAAGACACAAATTGGGTGGGTTCTTTTACACACTCTTCTCCTCTTAGGTGTTTGCTATACGATCTGATTGGGTAGAGGCTAGAATGACAGGTGAGGAAATGTAAATGTAATCAGTAGCTATGTAAATGTAGTACTTCCCCTAAATGCATGCTAACACCCCCTGATTTCTCCCCAGGGCTCCAGAGGAGTCCTAAAATGAAGTGTTTTGGTACTGATAGATTGAGGGATATGAACTTGCAGTAGGGGCTTGGTAAGAAAAGGAAGTAGTCAGCCGACTTACTGAAACTAACGGCTTTCATGGGGAATTTAGAAGAACCTTGATGTAGAAGAAAAGAAATGAAGGCAGGTTTCTCCAGTCAGACAAAACCGGGTCAAATGCCAGCTCAGCCATTTACTAGCTGCTTGATTTGGGGTCTAATTATTTAACTAATCTAAGGCTCAGTCTCTTCATCTGCAAAATGGGAAGTATAGTATTTCCTTCACACAAAGGTTGTGAAATGTATATGAAGTAATGTATAAAGAACACCTAGCTCATTGCCTGACACATGGTAAGGGCCTAACAAAGGTTAATGTCCCTTAATCTCTAGGGAGAAATCTAGTTAAGCAAGGAACTTCAGCAGATTTACAGTATCTCTAAAAATATGCTTATATTATCTCACAGAAGGAAAAAATATGAGGCGGTGATCAATTGATAAAATTTATCCTTAATCGCAAAAATATAAATACAATTTACAAATATTTTTATTTATACATAAATCAAAAGGTTCCAGTTATGGGTTATGTAGCAAACTATGCATAGTGGTGCATTTGAAAGGCTTACTATTTTGTATTCCAAAGGATTTGAAAGTACAGTATTTTACAATAGTTTAGTTCCTTTAAAATGTATCTATTTTCAGCAGCAACCATTTCCTAACCTAACAAAATCCTCAGTTTCAGTAAACACTTTCCATTATAGGTTAAATTTTACCTCCTACTGAAAAAGCAATGATGCTGGGTGACTTTCATTACCTGTAATATCAGAAGATCAAAAAAAACACTTTAGAAAAGCATGGAGACCTATATTTCCATTTCCTGTTTCTCAGATTAGAGCAACAATGACAGGATCCATTGAAAATAGATCTGGAAATCAATTAATATGATAGAAAGACTAAACTTGGGCTATAACCCTAAATTTAGGTAGATTACTAGTTCCATAACACAGAGGGTGATAACAGATTTCTCAAAATTATCTTGATTGTATTTTCATGTTTTTTGCTTTGAACTGGAATATTATTTCCTATATTCTCTCGTAGTGAATAAGTTATTATTTTCTTTTTCATCTTAATTTTTTAATAACGGGATAGTTTGTTAAGACAATACCAAATTTCTTGGGTTTCTGTTTCTTATCCTTTAGAGGAGACTTAGATCAAGATTCTTAAGTACATTCAAAAAATAGCAGTATCATCACTGTGTTTATAGAACGCTGATGGCCTTGGCAAGTAATAACAGGGAGACTCTGGATGAGTGAACCCATTTCAGTGACAGCAAAAACTGTGGTGCATACAGGATGGAAGAAAGAAAATTATGGTAAAAAAATTAGGTATTTTTAAAAATGTTTTTTAAATCCTCTGGCACATATCAAACTTTGAGATAAATGCACTCCGTGGGGCTCCATTCTATCAATTTAAGAAACAATTCAACTTCTTTAAGCTTCTGCTTCAACAGTTTAAATAGGAAACAAAATCAAAATATTGTATTGATGTGCTATTTTTCTGTAAGAAGAGTGAATTTGTGTGTAGATGTGTTCAGTGCAGTTCAAAAGTAATGCAAGGGAGAAAAGAATGTAAATATATTCTTGGACAACAATGATATAAACCCATTGACTTTCCTTGTTAAGAGGAAGAATAGGACCTGGAACCTGTGGTGAAGGTATGAAGCTTATAGTTTCTTCAGTTAAAGACCAGCATGTGGAAAACAACTCACAACCTTGACCCTAAGCTGGAGCTCAGGGGCCTTCCTGCTCTTTCAGGCAAATGGGCTGGTTGCCCTGGAAGCATCTCAGCTTGGAGAAGACTCAAAAATCAAAGTTCTACCACTAACTAGTGGGGTGGCCTTGAGAAAATAATTCAGCCATTTTAGGTCTCAGAGTCCTCCTATGTAAAAATGAACGCAACAATCCTTAACTTTCAAAGGTTATTACAGAGAATCAATTAAATAAGTGTATACTGCAAACTGTAAAGCATTGTAGGAGTTTATTTTTAATATTTAGAGGTGAGCCCCACTTGGCAACATCTACTCAGTAACTCTATTGGTGATACTGAGTGAGAAGGAAGGATTAACAACACAACGAACAAATAAATTTCAAGTTTTTTTCTCAAACTGCACAAATTTGAATATCACTGCATTTCACAGAGATACATACAGCTTCAAAGTTATCAGATCAGCCTCCAATTTTTCATCAAAACTTTTTTAGGTTGTTTTGTTTCATTAATGCATGATTTCTCCTTGTGGGTCCTAAACCTGTCACAGTGGAGGTTCTTTAGGTTCTGTCTCTTTTTCTTTAAAAATTTAATTTCACTTTATGACATGTAAATATCAAAATAATAAATCTTATAGAGAAGACATACTATGTAAAATCCCCACAGTAACTAACTAATACTTCAGATTATGTCAGAAAGACAAGGGAATGATGAAGAAACAGAAAGAAGAAAACATTGCCAAGTTTTTCATCCTACACAGAGAATCACTAAGGATTTTCCTTTATTCTTAATGATTAAAGAGTTAGTTCCATTTTTGGTTAAATTAAACTTAAGACTAAAGGGGGAAAAGGAGTATATAACCCCCAAATAGGCTCAGATAAATAGAAAAGGAAAAAAACCAAAATGTTAATGATATAAGAGGAGTTGTTTCTAAGTCAGTTTTTCGGCTTTTCTGAACTTCCCAAGGCATGCATATATATATATATAGAGAGAGAGAGAGAGAGAGAGAGAGAGCGAGAGAGAGAGAGAGAGAGAGAGAGAGAACATTTCACTTTCAATATAAATATATATGGTACATTTCGCTTTCATGAACAGAAAAATAAAATCTACAAACAGAGTAATTTATAAGAGGTGCTCAAGTAGACATTTTTCTCTGCAGAGTGTACATTGCACAGCTGTAGGAGGCATCCTTCGCATCACAGTCTATGTGAAGGGCTGATTCCAGCTGTAAAAGGCACACCTGGGGCAGTCCCATACAGAGATACTGCAGAAAGGTCACATGGCACCTGGCCAAGCACGTTACACAACCTAAAGCTCTCTGATTACCTCAAGAAGCAGTCTCCAGACATCTTAAGATAAGTCCTCTTCTGGGAGAGTCCTCCAACTTGTTGGTCCCTACCTGGCTTAAAGGGAGGCATGGATAGTGTACCTGCTATGTATTGAGCTCCTGCTATGGAGAAAAGGGTTGCCTAGGAAATTAATTTATGTTACATCATTTAATTTTCATGACAACTCAGTGAAGTAGGTATTCTTTATCTTACACATGTGGATCCAAGATGAAGCCAGGTTAGGTGACTTGGTTAAGCAAGAACTTTGTGGAATCCTCAGCACCTCTGGGATCATAGAGAGCCCCCCAAGCAGAACTGCAGGGGAAAATCTTTCTCTCTGTGCACCCCACAGGGGCCCTTTCTTCTCTGCCTCCTCCCAGGGGCTTATATTAGTTCATTCTCACACTGCTATAAAGATACTACCTGAGACTGGGTAATATATAAATAAAAGAGGTTTAATTGACTCACAGTTCCCCATGGCTGGGTAGGCCTCAGGAAACTTACAATCATGGCAGAAGGGGAAGCAGCACCTTCTTCACAAGGTGACAGGAAAGAGAGAGCACAGGGGAAATACCAGACCCTTATCAACTATATTTCCTAAGAACTCCCTTACTATCATGGGGAAAATGCCCCCATGATCCAATCACCTCCCCACAAGTCTCTCCTTCAACATGTAGAGATTACAATTCAAGATAAGTCTAGGGTGGGGACACAGAGCCAAACCATATCAGGGCTGCATTTTTCCATTCACCCAGCCTCTTGATTTTGACTCCCCTTGATCTATTCAAGGGGTCTACTACATGTCAGACCTTCTATCTGACATGTAGTAGAATTTCTCCACAATTATCCTGGAGAAGAGTCACTTAATAGTTGAATCCTTACAAAGTATGTCATAGGGTGCTCTCTCAATGACTTTATACTGAACAGAAAAGTGATTTAAACAAGTACCCCTAATGTAGTCTGAATAAGTATGCCTTTCTTCTTCTCTATGTGCCATTCATCTTGACTTGGGTTAAAAATTGGCCATCGAACCTACTATGTATCCTCTACTGGAGACAACTCGATGCACATGCCTCACCTCCAACAGGCAATGAGTGCAGATATACACAGCTTAGATTTCTGGAATACAATCACAAGGATTTCTGGAATATAACCAGGTTCCCCTGGACTCAAGATGGACAACTTATTTGTGCCCAACCCCATGGAAAATGTTTCTGGACCATATCGGCTCTTTAGAAATGCTGTTTGGATACTTAATTAGGTCCACCCTCCCCTTCCGGTTAACTTGACAACCTGCTGCCAGAGTTAATAATTAACAAGGTGTCACAATACGTCTCACAGTCACTCAATTCTTTGCTCACCTGCCTCCCTGTCTCTTCCCGCTGTTTCTGAATTGCTTGAACTCCCCTGGGATACAAACTCCCTATAATAAATCATGGCACAAAGGCACAGACTTTTGTGGCTCTAACTGAAATTCACAATTGGGCAAGCCCAGGAGGCAATCACCTGGCCATTGCCCTAACCCATATGCATCCTCAGTGCTGCTTGCACACAGGTGAGCATGAAGTTTTAATGAGGTCTTCGCTGAAATGCATTGTGCAATTACTGTTAAGATGGGTGAACATTTGGCCCGGAAAGAATTGCATTTTAAGCAGTAGGGTTTCCCTATTAGCTGTTCCCAGCTATTAATTCAACCAATTTGTTTATACATTTTGACAATTGTTCATGTGAAAGAGACCTGGGGATTTTATTTGACCACAATTTCATTATAAGCTAACAGTATGATAGGGCTGCTAATAAAAGTTAATGCAAGTTTAGCCTACATTAAGTGAATAGTCTAAATAAAGAATGGCAATATTGCTAATATGCTTTACTCTTATAGGTACATGGATCTTATTTTTCTCAACCAAAATTTGGCAAGTACAATTGTGCATGCAGAGACTCTGGCATGGAGCATTTGAAAATATAACTGTCCTTAAAAAGCCAGGATGTGTGGTTGGCATACATAAAGAACAGCCAGTTATTCATTCAGCCACTCATTTGTTCCTTTGTTGAAGAAAATGTCTCTTGAGTACACACTCTGTACTAGGTCTTGTTCTAGACACAAGGGTAAAAAAGAATTGTTCTCTGATTCTAAGAGGTTTTATTCTCCTGGGAAGTACAGATAAAGAGACATTTAAGAAAAAGTGAGCTTTGTAGGTAAATAGAGTTGCTATGAGTGTAGTTTATAGAGGGAGTATGAGAAAAGAAACTCTGTCTGAGAAACATTAATCCCCTTTAAATGATAGACCCCCCAAGAGGTGTGGAAAAGTGACAGCAGTCCCCTCTCACTCACCCTTTAGCTAGGTAATACCTCTTGAAGCTACTTGCTCTGCTGGCTCTACACTGATGCCAAACAGACATAAATTATCTTCTCAGTGCCATACACTACATATACTGGACACCATAACTCATACTCTATAGTTCAACAATGCATACTCTATAATTCAACAATTAGCCAATCGCTAATCAATGTTATTTTCATAGACCAATGAGAATTCCTGAAAACAACTTTTGTCATCACCTGCCCTCCTTATTCGTTCTTTTTTCTTTAAAAACTCAAGACTCTTGTTTGTTGCCAGATCACATCCCAAGTAACTTGGAAGTGTTTCCAGGCTGCAGTCCTCAATCTTGGCCTAAATAAACTCTGTATTAATTTTGCATCAGTTTCTTTCTTTAGTTGACAAACATGTTCTACAATGTTGAAGGGTTAGGAAAGGAAGCCCTGAAGAAGTTAATGCCCAAGAGAGAAAGTGGTGGTTGAGGAGAGGTGTAGAAAACAGAAATGTGGGTGAGGGGTGGGGGAAGGACAAGACTGGAAGATGCCCCAGGGAGAGTGAAAATAATTCAATATGGCTACAGTATCCAGAGTAGGAAAGTAAAACTAATGCCAGAGAGGTCAGTGAGGACTAGATGATGTAATCTCTAAGTTCCATTGGAGAAACAAACACATAAACAAATACGAAATCAAAACCAACACAAACAAACATGTTAATTGCCGTAAAGAAATGGCAAAGACTAAGTGCTACAAGAGCATAGGAGAGTCGGTGACTAGCTTTGCCTGTAAGAAGTCATAAAGAAGTTGAATACGGTTTTGAAGGGCGAGGCATCGACCGCACGAGAAAGTGGTGGAGCGTTGTCACACAGAAGACATTGCTGTGCACTGTCACAATGAACCACTTGAGGACAGTGGAGTGAATGGTCTGAGGAGAGGAAGGATGGGAGACAGGACTACAAAAGTTGTGTCCTGGATGATATGACATCGGGAGGAATTTCAACTTCACTCTGGGTAAATTAGAAACCAACAAAGGATTTTAAGCTTACGCATGATGTTTCTGTTTTCTATTACTGCATAACAAAGCACTTCAAAATTTAGAGGCTTAAAATAACAGCAATTTTCAATTTGTAACGATTCAATGGGCAGCAGGGCAGTTCTCCGTGTCAGGTCAACTGGGGTCTCCCATGCAGCTGCATTCGGCTGGGAACTCAGCCGGGGCTGAAAATCCAAGATGCCTCACTCATGTTGGGGCCTTGGTGCTGGCTATTGGTTGAGTTGCCTCATTCTTCCCACACAGCCCCTCTTCCTCCAACAGTCACTCGTAAACCATCTTCCTTACAGCATGGTGGCTGGAATTCAAAAGGGAAGACTTCTAGGAGATGATCCCAGACATTCCAGCACTTATGAAATCTCCAGTTGCATCATTATTATTAATACATGATTAGTCAAAGCAAGTCATCTGGTCAACCCCAGAGTCAATGTAGGTTGTGATTACTCAAGGGCATGACTTCTGGGAGACACAACTCATTGAGGAGCCACCAATGTGAGAGTCTACCACAATGTGAGAAAGAAACCTTCTCATTGTATGGAAGATGGTATGGAAGAGTGAACAGGGGCATCATTTAGAAGCTGTTACTACGTTTTATGAAAAAAGTAAAGGGTGACTATATTCTAGCATATAAGATAAAATTAAGGCAAGAACCATTGCTAAAGTAGAATAAATATAACTTGATGACTTATTTGATGTGAGGGGTTAGAGAGCAAGAGAGAGAGACTGAGAGTAAATAGCTTAGTTGGAGAGATCTAGTAGACACGTATATTCTGTCTGGGGGTATTTTTAAAATAGAGATAGTGTTTTGGGAATGACAGCTAAAGACAGAGTAATACATTAGATCACAGAAAAGAGAAGTAACCATCAAAAGAGATTAAGGCAAATGGTTAGCAACATAAAAACCAAACAAGAATAGTCTCATTTGGAACTCAGGATAAGATAAAGAAATGGAGAGATCAATACAGTAGTCTTCACTTATCCGTGGTTTCTCTTTCCTCAGTTTCAGTTACTCGAAATCAACAGTGGCCCAAAAATATTAAGTGGAAAATTACAGAAGTAACTATTCACATAACTTTGATTATAATATGTTGTTATGATTGTTCTATTTTGTTGTTTAATATCTTACTGTACCTAATTTATAAATTAAACTTTATGATAGGTATGTATGCATAGGAAAAAACAGTATGTACAGGTCTCAGTACCACCTGCAGTTTCAGGCATCCACTGGGAACCCTGGAACATATCCCTGAAGGACAAGGGGGAATTACTGTATTGTTAAATTTGATGTCAAGTAAAATAAAGATGAAAATTTGTCATTGTGATTGGTAATTAGGATGCCAATGATATTCTTTAGGGTTGATAGTTGAGTGCTTCAGGATGGTAACAAATTATAGTGAACTGGAATGAGTGAGATATAAAGAAGCAGAGATAATACCTCTTTGGATTTTCCTAATATCCTCTGAGTCCAGCAGCCACCGGTGGCTGTTAGTCCTGTCCATATGGCTCTGTTAACACTGAGATCAAGTCTATCCACCAAATGTCAAGTTGTTTGGAATGTGGTCCTATGCTCACACTGGTTATATCTCCTATTACAAGATGTCTCTTATTAATCTAAACAGCTATAGTTTAATGAAGGAGAGAGAAAGAAAAACGGGGATAAGAGAAAGAAAATGAGAATTTTTTCAAAGAGAAAATAAAGGACTATTTGAAAGACGGAGGAGGTATAGAAGTTACTTGTGCCATTAATATATCTATTATCTGTTACATATTATGCTTGCAATTTATAGCTGAAATCCAGGTTGACCATTGTACTGCAATGATTAGTCTAGGAACCTATTTAGCATCAGGATTGTGACATAACGAAGCCATATTGCTAAGTACATGCTTCTTTTATAAAGCAAAATTCCAATTACCTAAAAAAATCATTCCAACTGTGACCAAACTTCTTTCTGCTCATAAGCGGGGTGCTTTGTTTTATTGTATACAGAAGCCATGAAATCATACAAACTTAAACCACCAAGCCATGGAATAAAGATTCTTCTTCATCCTATGTTGTATGTTAAATGTTGCAAAGATCCAAACAAAATGTCTTTATAAATGTAATTCAAATATCATATGGGCCTCGCTACCCTTAAATGCTAGGTGTTCTCACCTCAAATCTTCTCACTCTTGTACATACTTAATTCCATTACCTAAGACCTTCCCTCATATTTCTGAATTCCCAAGGCAAGGTGAGGGTAAGGTCAACTCTGTTCATGGATTCCTCTACTCTCTGGGCTTCTGCTTCTTCAGGTCTGTTTTCTGTTCTGCTCTGATTGACACTAGTGTTTCATTCAGCCACTTTGAATTTTTTAAATATCTCAACCCACGCAAAGCATATTTAAGAATACAGACTTCATTAAGATTCCCAGGGCAAGGCTGGATTGAGCAGTCTCAGAATTGATTCATCTTTTTGGCTTCTCTATCTTCTTTCCTCATGCTCAGGAGCAGTCATCATCATTTCCCCTCCATTTGAGATGTAAAACAAAACCACTTCTTCTTCGGTCTTATGCAGCGAACCCCTTTGCTGGTTATCACAGCTGATTCTCACCTTCCCAAGAAGGATCCATCCAGATCATTTCCCGGTAAAGATATTTTTTTTTACAAGGGGAAGGCTAATGCTAGCTATTAATATATCCTCCAAACCTACTGCATAATGAATAATATCTCCTCAATGTCTGATAATCATATGCTGGAAATTTTTCCAGGGTCATTTTATATTTCATGCAATATTATTGTTTTTAATAAATGCAATCCATTTTACATATGAAAACCACGTTATGTGTTTCTATAACATTCTATAAATAATTATATGATATAAAATTAAACAGTCTATAGTTATACATATACATAAATTCAACATTTGGAGAAAATAATTCATCAGATCATGTGTTTAGTTTTTATTATTTGGAAAACATGTTCATTTTATTGGCGGTAGCCATGGCTTAGAAAGGTGGGAAGAATGAATTGGAAGCCTATACAAGTACTTACATCCATCTCAGTTTTTGCAGAAAGAAATTGGGATGATATGAATATGATGTTTCTGTAGCCAATAACCATAGCCTGCTTAGTCTCTAAGGGTCCACTCAACTAAGAATGACAAAGAGTTCATACTTCCTCCAACGCTTACACAAGTCTTTGCTGCAATGTTCACCATGCTGCAGTTGACATATAGGACTTCTTTCATACATAAAGATACAGAATTTCAGAAAAATCTGTAAAGACTATTCTCAGCAATTTCTAGAATGATAGTGGAATGTATGGGTGCTTCACATGAGTGAAAAGGTAACGGCTTCTATTTTGACTCTGGCATTTATTTTAGGTATCTAACTTTGGGCAAATGACTTAATTCCCCTGTGCCCTAGTGTTTGTATCTGGAAAATAACAACATCTACCTCCTAGACTCACTGTGACTTTTACATGAGTGAATATATGTGATGCTCCTGGAAGAATGCCTGACACACAGTAAGCACACATTGAAATCCAACAATCCTAGCTGCTTTCAGACTCAGATTAATGGGATATTCTACAAGGTAATACTTGAAAATATTATTTGGTCTCTCAAAGAAGTTTAGATAAGATTCTCTGTAGTGATATGTGTTTGATTAACATTTTATTGTTTCTTTGCTATTTCATTTATTATTTCGTACCAGCAGCATTAGGAGTGGCAGGGTCCCCAAACACTTTGGGCCCCCAAATGGCCGCTGCATTCTCTGCCTTGGCCCTCTTGGGTCCTTCTCAGGCTCCCTGACTCCAAGAGGGGCTTATCACCTGCAGCCACAGCACCACGCAGGTCTCCTGTGGGAGGGACGTCGGTCTCTTGGTCATCAAATGGTACATCAAGTTAGAGGCTTTTGCTGACATTTCTGCTGAAAACTTCAGAATTTAAATTTATGTGACAGGTATCACCTCACAGCAAATTTTTCAGCAACTTTTTCCCCCTAACCAACAAAATACTGTATTTTAAATAAACTGTTCCACTGCGTTGACTTTTACAATAGATAGTTGATAGAACTCTATAAAGTGAATTCTTCTTTCCTAAGCTGTTGTACTAGTGTACCTTGCGGTCAGGATTACATGTTTTTCTCTTGGTCTTGTTGTTCATTAATTTTCAGTGACCCTTTATAACTCATTTGACATTAATTATAAAACATAACTTACAATGTTCACCAAAACTAAAAAAAAGATCAAAATGAAACCCCCGGGAAGCAGTCACTGTTAGATTTGGTGTAGATGTCCAGAATTACTTCTTGCACCACATGCACTCAGAAATACATATTTTCACAAACGTGTACGATCATATAAATTATATAAATTAGGAACTATATAAATTAGGATTTTGTATCCAGATTTCTTATTTAGCATCTTTCCATGATCACAAATGGTGCTCTACAAGATCATGTCTGCCGTATAGTCTGATGTTGACAATAATCCCTTCTTAATACACGTTTAGATTTTTTTCCACATAGGATTACAAAAACTGTGAACATATTTCTTTGAATTTAGTTACCAAAATAAATATAAGGTAAGAGGAGGCACAAAAGAAGAGACTAAAAAATACAAGCATTCATATGATTAGGTTTGCCCTAAAATTCCCTCCGTAGTTGTGTCTTGCTCTAAGCATGGAGTTACGTATATGGCTCCTTATTCAGCCATACGTTTGATTTAAGTGCTTAGGACACATGAAGCCCTTAAGCTGTGCACACTCTCTGTATTTAGGTTGTTTTTTATAAGAGTTTAATAATTCAGCATTTGAGGAGTTTCCCTGAAGCCTATAATTACTGTTTCCATGATTCCTTTACAATAATTTTAAAGCATCTTCAGTCATAATTTTTGGCTCTAAATCAAAACCACCTGAAAGGTGCCCAGCCTACGTAGCTCCTCCAAGACCCCCATTTCTTACTGGTCGTGTCAGCCTAGGAGATGTTATGTAAAAGTAAACGACAATGACCCAATAGGTTGCTCAGGATATTTAGGATCAAACATGTTATATGTGGAAAGCAATTTATTTTTATCTGTGTGTGTGCACATATATGTGTATTTTATCATGTATTTGTAAAGATACATATAGACACATGTATCACAAAATTCATACCTCTAGCAATCTTCTCCATTATTTTGCTAATTGTCTGGAGTTTTGACTAAAAATTTCCCAAGGAATACAGCCTAGAACAACAAGTTCTTTTTTTGAGAGTAGACTAATAATAGCTCATGCTTACTGCAGCAGCTCCCCCCAGAAGGATCCCCAAGCACTCAGCAGAACACGTACATAGAATTAGCATCACTCACCCAGCGGAGGGAGGCATGTGGAATCCAATAGCCATTCTTCACCTGCCATGTTACAAAGCCTAGCACAGTAGGATTTAAGAGCATGATCAAAGAGTAACTTTTCTAACTGAATCTCCAGGGAAATACAGGGTGACAGTATAATTACCCCAGTTAGAATTTAGCCAGCCACAGAATTAATACTACCACTACTCTTGTAGGAAACAAAGAGACAGGAGAGGACTCGAAGGTCTTTAATGGCCAAAAGAGGTCAAGCCCTCAGTTTTATATCTCACCCCAGAGACACATGAGATATTTCCCCCCTGACCAGGATGCCATCCAAGGCTGTTTCTTCTATTTTTTAACTAGACTGGAGAAATGGTCATTATTTTAATAGTACATTGCACTTAGGTTGCTAAGGCTACCTAGTGACCCCAAGACCTGAAGCCTGGGCAGGTAATCACAGTGGAAAAGACAGCTTGGTTTCCCTTGCCATGGCTGTGAATCGAGAAATGACTTTGCTTGCAAAACCTTGTTGTTTTAAGGAGAAAGACATACGGGATAAACGTGTCCTTTAAAGGTGAAAATTCAGTGTATCCAGCTGCATTGCCATGAATTAAAAGCCCTTGGCATTGGGAGGCTCAGCAGATTGTGAGGTGGGACGGTCCCCAACCCTTTTCTCGGTATCATCCCCAGTGGCAGCAGTAACTAGGGGCCAGGCCAGGAACTTCTCTCTGCTCTGCTCCTTCTTGCCTGTTAGGTACTGATATGGTTTGGATTTGTGTCTCTGCCCAAATCTCATATGAAATTGTGATCCCCAGTGTTGGAGGAGGGGCCTGGTAGGAGGTGACTAGATCATGGGGACAGATTTCCCCCTTGCTGTTCTTGTGAGAGTGAGTTCCCATGAGATCTGGCTGTTTAAAACTGCATAGCACCTCCCCCACTCTCTCTTCCTTCTTCTCCACCCATGTAAGATGCGCCTGCTTCCCCTCCTCCTTCCACCATGATTATAAGTTTCCTGAGGCCTCCCCAGCCTTGCTTCCTGTACAGCCTGCAGAACCGTGAGTCAATTATAAATTACCCAGCCTTTGCTTTATAAATTACCCAGTCTCAGGTAGCTCTTTATAGCAATGTGACAACAGACTAATAGAGGTGCATCCCTGTCTCAGAATCCCACAGAGTCACTGTGAGGGTCTCAAGGTCAGAGGAGCTGTGGAGAAAACCCTGTGCTTCCCTCCAAAGGAAATCTCAGTGCACATGAGAAAAGCTTTTCTAGAACTCCTTTGTAGGCTATTTTATGAAAGTTGATCAAAAGTTTTCAAGTGTTCACACATCCTTAATTAGTAGCATCTTGGGTACTTCCACCAAGATGCAGGAGGCACCCATGCCCTCAAGAAAAGCAGGCTAGATCTGGGCATTTTCTTCCTTTATAGTAGGAAGGTTTGAAGAATAATTTTACAATTAGATAACATTAAGGATGATGAAAGCTAGAGAGCGGAAAGCAGCCAGAATTAATTACTTACTTGAGGGTCTGCTCAGGCCTCTTTGGCGGTGTTCATGCTGATTTTATTATGGCAAATTAACCCTTGATATTCAACTCCAGGAGAGCTCAGTACAGCTGCAGACTCCAGGGCCCCTCCAAATGGAGAGTTCTGTTTCTCGAGCTCACCATCCCCCCGCCAGCTCTTCTCCAGCAATGGCCTCCCCACCAGGCCACTCCATTTCCTCATCATGTTCATTCTCTTAATTTCATTTGTTTGATCACTAAGTGGACATGATATTTCTAGAAAGAAAACTACATTTGGAAAACATTATTGCTGCAACTTCCAGTCCTGTGTCCCTCTTCAGTTCCCCAAAAGCAATTCACATATGTCTGCCCTATAAGAGATGGATGCTTGTCTGAATAAATAAATAAATGATGTACAAAAATTTAAAATTCCTGCCACTCCTTTATCTAGCACTTTTTTAAGCAACATTGATTAAATACCTTACTATGCACAGGGAGATCTTTCGGGGTCATAAGGATTGTAAACATGTATAAAATGTGGTTCCTGACATCAAAAACACAGGTAAAGGTAGATATGAGCTCAAAAAAAAAAAAAAAAAAAAAAAACAACAACAAGTTTATGTATTCTGTTTTAGAAAATTATGTCATATTTTCATAAAATAGCATAAAACTACTATAATGAGAATGCTGCTATCAGTATAAATACTTGTGTATCTTCAAGGTAAAAAGTATTTGGAAAAACACAGGAAAATAATTACTTTGTAGAAAGGCTATTTTGGATTAAACTAATCCAAGAAACCAAAAATGTCTGAACAATGCCAGGACACTAATGAGATTTCTAGCATCCCTGTGAGTTGGATCAGAAGCATCATTGTCCGTACTCGAATGTGTAGAAACTGAGATATACGTCATCTACTTTCAAGAGAAATGTGAATCTGCTTGAATTAAAAGCAGATACATAATAAAAACATGAGTATTTAATAGAAAAACAGAGAAGCATGTCAGGAAGTGAACACATATATTAAAAACCTAAAATAACATAATTCCTGTGATTAAGTGTTAAATTCAGCACTGAACTAACTCCCATTGTTCAAAGGAAAATTGGAAATATGATAAGAATACAATTCCCATTTCATAATGGAAAATCTCATACTCCCTATTTAGGAGAGAAAATTTTTCCTTGTACAAGGATCTATGTGTGAATAACATAAGGTGTGTAATTTCAGCAACCATCTTATAAAATGTACTGGAATGTTTTCTATGTGATTGTTCTTACACTGAGTCTGAATAAACATTGAGAAAAAGATAATTCAATAAAAATGAGTAAAAGATATGTACAGATGTTTCATCAAAAATATATACAAATAATAAGCACAAAAAAAGATGTTTAACATCATTAGTGGTCAAGGAAATGCAAATTTCAACCTCAGTGTAATAGTGCTTTACGCTTATTAGAATGGTTAAAGTTAATGACTGAAATTCCAAGGATTGATGAAGATGTGGAACAACTTGAACTTTCATATATTGCAGGTGGGAATGCAAAATGGTAGAAGAATTTGGGGAAACAGTTTGGCAGTTTTTCATAAATATAAATACCTTTACCATACAACAGAGCAATTTCATTGCAGGGTATTTATCTAAGAGAAATGAAAATGTAAGTTCACACAAAGACCTGGAGGTAAAACACAAAGACCTGGACATAAGTGTCATTATCAGCTTTGTAATAGAGCCCCAGTCTGGCCAAAACCCAAGTGTCCACCCACTGTTAAATGGATAAATAAATGGTTATAGAACTCTATATTATTCATACATAGTTAACAAAACAAAGTTGTCCCTCCCATATTGGAGTGTACATTCTCATGAAGAAGACAAGTAAGTGAATAAATATAAGCATAGTGGCAGGTAGTAAACAATATTATAAGGAAAAACAAAGATGATCACGAAGAGAAAGTAAAAGGGTGGGGGCAGGCAAGAGTTGAAATTTTCAAACATTTTAGGGTGGGTTGTCAAATAGCACATGAGTATGTGCTACTTGAGCATAGCAATGAAGAAAGGAAAGAAGTAAGCTAAGAAAATGTCTGGGCGTGTCTGAGCAGAGAAAACAGAAAGTTCAAAGACCTCACAGAGGGAAGCAATACGGTGTGTTAGATGACAGAAAGATATTCTGTGTATCCAGACCACACCAAACAGGAACAAGAGAGTGGAGACGGAGCATGCTGGGCTGTGTGAGCCTTGGCGAGAAACAGGTGCCACAAGGAGAAACACAGTCGTTTTCTATTTAGTATTTTACAAAGCTTGTCTTCCCAATCTGAGATCAATGGCACAAGAAGTATGATAGCATTTACACATGCAGCACCGTTGCATGCAAATGCCAGTGCATTCTTTAGTCCTCTCTCGAAGGGACAGAGTTCAAAAGCAGTGTCAGCACTACATGTAGAGTTCATGATTAACAATCAGCAACTGGTTAAGAAAATCGGAAAGCAAAAGCAACATATATATTTGAATCCCCAAGAAAACTTTTTAAACCAGCTACCACATCTAAAGCAAGCTGGAGCTTTGACATAAGATGTACCGTTGCTGTGGCAACATTAACACCACTCCCTCTAGTAACTGTCAGAGCAAGGTGTGGACAGAACATGCTTTAGTGATTTTGCCATCTTCTGATGTAAGGAGGAATCCAGGGAGATGTTATCTCAAGTAATTGTCACTTATTCTTAGGAAAACATTCTCAGAGGAATAGCAGTTCCTAAATCAGTCCTTCATTTTCTCTCACTTAAGGAACACCGACTATTTTAAATCCCTAACCAAGATCTGTGATCTTCCTTCCTTTCTTCCGTGTTTCCTTCCTTCCCTTCAATTATGTATTTCTCAATTATGTATTAACCACCTACTATGTGTTAGAACTGTTCTAAATGCCAGAGATATTGTGGTGGAGAATGCAGCCAAAATCCCTGATTCATGAAGCTCACATTCTAATGAGAAAGACAGTTAATAAATATGTGAATAAATAATATAATATAATATAAATAGGTGTAATGCTAAGTGCTATAAAATAATATTGTATGAGCAGAAAGAGTGAAGATTCATATAGTTTTTTAGAAGAGATAATCAAGGAAGACTCTACAGATTGAAATTTAAGTAGAGACCTGAAGGAATTGAGGGAGTGAAGGTTCCAATATTTGAAAAGGGGGAACAAGTATGAGGAATCTGATGTTGGAATATATTTGGATTATTCAAGGAACTGAGAGAGAGAGAGGGGTGGGGAGAGTGGCAGGGGAGAATATAAGCAAGATTCAGTTTATGCAGGGCCTTGTCATAGATGGAGAGATGTTGGGTTTTATTTTAAGCATGATTATGGGATGTCATTGGAGGATTGGGTTGCTAACTGGGAATGTCAAGATCTTGTAAATATTTAAAAAGTATCACTCTGGCTGTGGAGCAAAAAAAAAAAAATGTATAATATAAATGTTCGTGAGAAAAGTCGAAGCAGAAAAGATTAAGAGGTTACTTCCCTATTCCATGTTAGAGAGGATGATGACTTAGATGAGAGTGGTTGTCTTCATACATTATGTAGCATTGGAATTTAGCCTTGAAGGATTGCGTGTCAGGATTATAGTCAACTGAGTAGAAATGTGATTGCCATGATTAAGCCACATAAGGAATTAGATTATTTTTCTATGAAAAAAAAAAAGCCTGGGAATATGCAGTTCAGAATAAGTACAGCTTCTCAAAGAAGTCACTAAAAACATGGGCTCCCTTTTGCCTCCTACAACACTATCCTCAGCATGTGCTCCTCATCCTCTTGATTGCAAGATGGCGGCTCCACGTCCAGGCATAGCAGTCACATTCCAGACAGAAAGAATAAGAAAACATCCAGGAAAAAGGATCAGTGCTTATATCAGGAAAGCAAATTTTCCCAGAAGCTCCCAGGGAGTTCTTGCATCTGTTGTATTGTTCTGACCTGGATGACACGACTAACCCAGGAAGCAAGTGATTCCGAAGATGGGAATATTTTTAATGAGGTTCATTTCTACCACAAACAAAGTTGGGACTCTATTGGTAAGAAAAAAGAGAAAATTGCTATTTGGTAAGGAACCAGCAGTGTCTATCATGAATGGTAGGATTTCCACGGGTGAGGAACACATGGAAGGTGAAATCATTCAAGAGAAAGGGGAAGCAGAAGACAAGAATGAAGCGTTAAAAACAATATAGGTATTCAAAAAAAAAAAAAAAAAAAAGGAGATCATCAGAGAAGTCTGTGCTATCCAACTGGCTCAGTTTTGGGAGTAGTAACTATTAGATAATTCCAGAAGGTTGGTTCAAGTCAGGCCATGAGGGTGGTAAAGGCATTTGGACTTCATGCAACAGGCAAACTAACCCCACTGCAAATTCGAGAGAATTAAAGAAAATCAATAGATGCCTGCACAATAACAATCTCTAGCCCTCAGGGCCCTGGTAAAGACACACTGAGATAATTTGTGCAAAGTGCTTAGCCCAGTTCCTGGCACACAGAGGAACGAATGCCATTATTACATGATACATTAAAATGGAGAAAGACCACAGGTAGGGAGCCCAATTAGGAAGCTTTTCCAGAGCACAAAGAGGAACAGAGGGCCAGAAGCAGGCTGGATGAAAGGAAGGTTTTCATCATCTTACAGCAAACATGTGAGAGCCACTGGAAAAGTAAAAGAATGAGGCTGCTTCTCATATATTGGAAGGGAGGGGGAGGAAGCACCTAGGATGTTTGCTGTGATCCATGTTCTCAATGAACACTGACATCGGTGTGGCAGACAATGTCATTCCATATATTAATTTGTGTTTTATTTTAACCTAGGCAGAAATAAATCAGAGGTATTTTTTCCACTGCTGTACCGAAAACTCTTTGTGTTCTGAGCCTAGCCTTTCTGAACTACCAAGGTAGTTAACAACTTCTTATTGAAAGGCTAAAAACAGAAATTGAAAGTACCCACAAGGAAATCTCCTACTCAGGCTGTGATTTGGGGAGTTTAGATCTATTAAGGAAAGCTTGGACTGGGAGTGGAAGGGGATAAAAGGCCAAAAAGGAGATGAGAAATGCTTATTTGCCCAAAACTTAGCAAGGTTCTGGTGGCTCCTGGAGGGATGGGTACCTCTGTCCTCCCAAAGTTCAAAAACGAAAGAGTTTTCTTTTGGTTTGACACAAAATCAGGAAGAGGAAGGTTGACAAACACTAATAGGTGGGATGCAGAGCAGAGAGGCCAGGCAGCAGGGTGGTCTTAGCAAAAGATGGGGTGCTGAGGAGGTGTGGGTTAGGGGGCCCCCTCTCTGAGATGACAGAGCATGGCAGAGGTGGGGGCATTTTTCTTTTTTTTTTTTTTTTTGAGACGGAGTCTGGCTTTGTTGCCCAGGCTGGAATGCAGTGTTGCCACCTCGGCTAACTGCAACCTCCGCCTCCTGGGTTCAAGTGATTCTCCTGTCTCAGCCTCCAGAGTAGCTGGGACTATAAGGTGCACACCACCATGCCCAGCTATTTTTTGTGTTTTTAGTAGAGAAGGGGTTTCACTATGTTGGCCTGGTTGGTCTCGAACTCCTGACTTCAGGTGATCCACCCACCTTAGCCTCCCAAAGTGCTGGGATTACAGGCTTGAGCCACCACACCGGGTCAGGGGCATTTATTTAATCCCTGGCTCCCATGTGATCCAGGGGCAGGCTGGGGCAGGACCCACCACCCCACCATGTCAGATGCAAAATCCTCAGGCAACAGCACATCGGTCCTGCCAGATTCTGCGAAGGGTCACTTCACGTACCTGTTCATCTCACTCCATCTAAACACCGAAACCTCCTTTAGTAACATATTTTGGATGCTTAAGGAGAACCACTGGCCGACCCACTGTTTGAAAAGTCAATGAGCCTAACAAAATGGACTGCTGCGTTGTAAAGGTTTGGTGATTTCTGACCTCCAGCAAAGTTGAGAAATTAACCATTCTAGCTCCTCACCTTGTGACCTCTCCAAACTTTAAAGATGACAAGTGTGAACGGCAACACCACATCAGGGACCTGCAGGTCGCGTTGGCTGCAATCCACGAAAACGGATCCATGTTAGAGAGTCCAGATTTAAAATGTCATTTTAAGGTTTTATGGTCAGGCCATAAAACAAAACAGATTTATGATAGAAATAAAATGCAGCTCCTTTCCTTAGAGCCTGGTCACAAAAGCCTCCTTTTTTTAAAAAAAAATCCTGAGTACCATACACGTTGTCTGATAAGAAAGTGCGTCAGCCTCCCACCCTATGGGGAACGAACAACAGCCTGCCCGCTGAGCCCTCTTTTTTTTTTTTTTTTTTTCTATTGGGGCCATCTTAATTAGTCCCAAGCTGATTTGGAGAGAAAAAGCCTGGGATTCCCACCTGGAGAAGGGACTTCCATTATGATTGAAGAGCAGGGAATTACTCCGGGGAGGGGAAATGCCTCCCCCTCACTGCGAGGAAGCTCTCTCCTTTGACACATTCACCCAGTGCAAGGAGCCCGTGCTGGAGCAAGGCATCTCTCCTGCACATCAAAGCCTGGAAGCTGCCACCAGCTGCCCCTTCACTTTGCTCAATCTGTTTTTGGTTAACTAATTGAATTTCCCTTTTATATTCTCCATGCTCGCTTCAGGCTGGCAGGCAGCGGTGCCACTGGCAGCCCACTTCTATGTATGAATTGGCTGCCACGCGCGCCACAGTCAGCTCCTTCATGAACTCTCTGTATGCTAGTTCAGAGAGCACTGTTCTACCATCATCTCACCATGGCACTTCCAAATGGCTGGGTATAATTGGGTTCAGAGGAGTTCAAAGCCATGCTCCAGCATCCTTGTATCAAAGCTCATTGAGCAACAGGGGAACCGTGCACTGAAATGCAGGCATGGGGTGAGGAGAGTTATTAGTGGAATACATTCAAATCTGTCACGCTAGATTCCTGGGTACACAACTGGTTTTTGGTTCAGCCTTTAAGAGTTCAGGTGTGGTCCCCGGGAGATGGCTCCTATAATCGCTGTAAAAATATCTCATTTGTACTAATGCACTTTGCCTATTTCATAGCGAATCCTTGTGAGACTAATTTACATTTTTTTTTAAATGTCAAGGCTTTCTCCAGAGATTGTTCATTCATTATATTTATTTTCTTGGACATGATTTTAGCAAACCTTCCCCTGAAGAGCTTGCAGCTATTAACTTTACCGAACAGTTGTTCAAGAGAGAGTTAAAGGCAAATGGTCTAAGGGAAAGGATAGGGCCAGTGGACCTCAGGGGTATTCATCTGCCCCCAAACTCATTTCATTAGTTCTTCCCTCACAGGCCATGAGCAGGAAGAGGGAGAGGAAATGCCCACTATCCTTCAGTAGGACAGGAGATTCCCGCCAGGACTAACAACCACATTCTGGCACATTCTCATTTTAGTGGACCATACTTTGGGACCTCAAGAACAGAAATCATGTCACGGGAGTGCTATCAAGGGATTCCAGAAAGGAATGAGGGGAGTATGAATTACTTGGGTATCAGATGGCTGCATGATCTGTCCTCACTTAATTAGAGTCTCTTGTCAACTCCACAATTGTAATAGCTCCAGCCCACACCTTGGGGAATTTCCCTCTTCCCAGAATACATACTGCCCACCTCCATCGTTTAGAATCTGGGACTCTTACAGTTAAAGTGGTCCTGAATGTCTCATGAAAAACTCCCTATTCCATGGAGGAATGTCCTCTGTTACAAACCTGATCAAACGGGGGCAAAGAGGGGGAGCATCCTTTCTTTGAATGCTCTCCACACCTAGAAGCACACCTTCTCTTAAGGCAGTGGTGTCCCTTTATTTAACAGTCTGAATGATTGTAAGATTCTCCCTTCCGGGAGCTGAGTTCTTCTGCCAGCGTTATCATCATTTCCGTCTCCCTTTTGGAGTAGTAGACAAGTATTTACTTTCATTCTCACAAAAATAGCTCCTCCACCGAAAGAAGTACACATTTTATGTTTGTTCACCATTCATCACGCATTCCAAAAATATCCATTAAGTGCTTCCAATATGCCAGGCCTGGACTGGGTGCTTGGGACGTGATAGTTGTGTCCCTCTCCTCAAGAAATTCAGAATCTAGGGAGGAGTTTTTTGTTTGTTTGTTTGTTGTTTTTTTGTTTTGTTTTGTTTTGTTTTGAGACAGAGTTTCACTCTGTCACCAGGCTGGAGTGCAGTGGCACAATCTTGGCTCACTGCAACCTCTGCCTCACGGGTTCAAGCAATTCTCCCACCTCAGACTCCCGAGTAGCTGGGACTACAGGTGTGTGCCACCACGCCTGGTTAATTTTTTTTTGTATTTTTAGTAGAGATGAGGTTTCACCATGTTGGCCAGGATGGTCTAGGTCTCTTGATGTTGTGATCTGACTGCGTTGCCCTCCCAAATTGCTGGGATTACTGGTGTGAGGCACCATGCCTGGCCCCAGGGAGGAGTTTTAATCTAGGATTGGAACTATGCTAAGTGCCATGTTTGCCTTGATTTACTCCCCTCTAGAGAGAACATTTCATGTCCTTAAATGCTTTCCAAATAAAGCATCATGCTTCACCTTCTGGGTACCTTCTCTAACACCGTGTAATTGATACATGGTGTTGAGAAGTGGGCACAGATCTTCACATTTGTCTCATTTTTGTTTCTTCTAGCATTTCACCCTAATCCTGCATTCACAGCATTCACATTATGGTCTGTGATTTCATTTATGTGAAGGAAAACCTACCCTACCTTGTTCTAAAACAATAGAGGAAGAAAGGCTTGGCCAGGGTTGAGGAATGGCTAGGCTTAACTGATACAATCAATCCCCTTTTGATAATATTAGTGAATGGGGCCTAAACTCAGGCTGCAAACAATTTAGGTAAGAGGGCTTTTCGGAACATTGTGCAGAGCATACTTCAGACACTGCCCGCTCTGATCCCCCAGGCAATGCTGGCCATACTTGGAAATCACAGCAGTTGTAAGTTTTTTTTTCTATGCACCTATTTAGAACATGTTTTTATTCATAATTAAGAGTCCTTAAAGCATTTACCTAAGTAATCTAAGCAATTTCAAAGCTGACGTAGCAAGAAGGGAAATAATACAAAGCTCGACGATGATTTATCGACTGACGATCCTTCGATCGCCTGATTCGATCGATATTGATTTCGGATCTGATCGATTCTGCCTGATCGAGCGGCAGCGTTTCTGGCACTGGCGCCTGGCACGGGCGTTTGCGCCATACCAACGGCACGAAACGCGCCAGCACGGGCGCCATAACGGAACTGGCGCGGCAGAAGAACGGCATGCAGCAGATGGCACGCATTCCTTTCCTCCTCCTCCTCCTCCTCCCAACCTGTCCCGCTCTGTCCCTGACACATTGGGATGGACAGAAGTAAATCATCTGTATCTTTCAATAGATCATAAGTTCCAGGATGCCAGCAACTTTGTTAGTCCCTCAATCTTCAATACCCAAAAGAATGCCTTGTATGTATCACCATTATGTTGAGTGACTGAGTAGATGGATTGATGATGGGGAATTATGTTAAATGGAGGAAGAAATGCCTGCATTACCCAGTCCCAGACCATAGGTACCTAGGCCAGATGACTTCTAGGTAACCAGTAGCAGTGTATATTTTACATGTCAGTGAAATATTATTTTGCAACTACTGTCCCTTTTAAGATGAGGGAAGATTGCAGCAAACTCTTACTCTAAATTTATGCACAGTGCAATGCCCACTTTAAAATTCCACAAATTCCCAGAGCACCTCTGGCTCTGAGCTCCTTCTTCTTCCACTGACTCAGTGTGTGTGGTGTATGGATCATCTCATTCTTTTCTCTTCAGGCCACATCTATGCAGCCCTCGAGTTCAAGTTTCCCTAAGTTTCACAGAAAGCTACTCACATGCAGTGCTATGGGGAGGTCTGAGAAGATAAGCAAAAGAAAGTCCAGCTGCTCAGTTTCCCTGCCACGTGGCTAAGCTCTTACCTCCTCTCTCCCTTCTCTCCATTTCCCATTTTACGTTTCTTTCCTGCCTTCTCAGGGGCACAGGAATGAATTCTGCTTTCTGACACAGAACAATTAGGCAGTTTCCCCTGTCTGCCTCCCAACTTAACTCTAGTATCTTCCTACATGGAAAGAATAGTCAAAGGCTTGAGTCCTCACCCTCATCATCACAGCAGCAGGCAGAATTCTACAGAAGCCCTCCTCCAAGATTCCTGTCCTCTGGTTATTCAGTCAAACACTAATCAAGGCTCTTCTGGGAAGAGGTTTTGAAGATGTAGTTAAAGCCCAAGTCAGTTGGCCTTAAGATTCAGAGATTACCTGGGTGAGCCTGACCTAAGCTGGTGTGTCCTTTAGAATCAGAACATTTTCTCTGGCTACTAGCTGGTGAGGAAGTCAAAGAAGTTCAAAGCACAAGACAGATTGAACACACCAGTGCTGACTTGAAGATGGACTCACCCACAAGAAGGAATGCAGTGGCCTTGAGCTGACGGAAGACTCCAGCTCATAGCAGGCAAGGAAACAAGGGTGTCAGTCCTATGGCTGCAGGAAACTAAAGTTAGCCAACAACCTGAATGAGCTAAGAAGCAGATTATTCCCGAGAGCCTCCAGATAAGAATTCAGCCTAGCCAACATCTTGATATTGGCCTTGAGAGACCCAGGGCAGAGAACCTAGCTGAGCCATGCCAGATGTGTGACCCACAGAACTGTGAGTAATACATTCGTGTTGCTTTAAGCTGCCACAGATGTGGTAATTTCTTACACGGTAATAGAAAACTAATATAATCTCCATTATTTTCATCACTTAGCAAGTCCCAGGCCCTGTGCTAAGCACTTTACATGATTATCTCATCTAATCCTGGCATCAACCACTACTTGGATAATACAAATATCCTTATTTTAAAGGTCACAGAGGCATTTAGTGTGAAGTCTAGATGTATATATAGTAAGTGGTAGAACTGTAATTCAAATCTAGACAGCACATGCCCAGAGTCAGTGCCCTTGACCAGTGTTTTTCTGCCTCCTTCAATTACCATGTGTCAGGTCCCACCCCGTAGTTTTTACACCAAACTCTTCCTCCTCAGATCCTAACTGGGTATATTTCTTTCTTCTAATTACCTAATTGGATCATGACTTTTCCCAGGTGAACTCCTGCCTAGTTCTTCATCCCCCAAGAGCTATGTCCACGATGAACTAGAAAAAAAAGTTAAAATGTCTGGGTGAGGATAACAGCACTTAAAAAATGATGGATCTTTACATGTATCACTCAAAGCTTGGCTTTCACCTTCTGCTGTATCACCAGGGAGGATCTAATCATAGGAATCTGGATATCCTGGCAATTTCAAGCAAATTCGGATCATGAGTTCAAATGCCACAGAAGCCATTAGAGACTTTGTTTTCAAATCGCAGACCTGTCCTCAGGGTGAGATGCTCACACAGTACAACTAAAAGGGATGCATGGCTATACCCACATCTTGAGAGAGAGAGGGAGAAGGAGAGAGAGAGTGTGTGTGTGTGTATATGCACTCGTGTGTGTGTTTAATAAGCAAAAACTATTGCTTCCTAAAAGCTTTCTGCATCTTGGTTTTTACAAATCACACATGCTCTTCATGCTGGGCTTTGACATCTAAATCTGGAGCTACCCAGAAAGGCAAGTCCTAAAGGGCATTTTAAAAGTACATGCTGCACTATCCCTTGAGAGTAATAAGTACCTCAGTTTTGAAACAGTGAGAACCCCAAATATAAAGATACTCCCTGGAAAATATGCAAGATTGTTTCGGCATTATTTTCCAGCATGCAAGTCTATAGCAGGATTTTTCACTGAGAAATTTTTAGTAGTAAAAATAAAATGCCCTTGTGGCTTTAGACATTCCCCACCCTTCCTTGATTCAAGCAAAGTCAACAAATCACACAGCTTCTTGGAAGTAGGATAACCCTCTGAGCAGAGATAGGGCAAATGCAAACAGATTTGGGCTAGGACAGTAATTTGGTAAATGCAACTCTAGCCCATCCCCACCCTTATCATGCTTCCCATCAGGATAGATCTAGGGTTAATTTCTTCCAGAAGTAGTGCTTATGAAACAGGGAAAAGCTTTGTTTTGTTTTGTTTTGTTTTTTCACTTTGATAGAATTACAATAAAATCCCATTACCTTACAAATATTCCAGACTTACATGAGCGGTCTCAGCAGGTTCACTGCTCCAAATTTAGATCTGATCCTCAAGAATTTTATAAGTCCCATAATTGAGGGGAAAATCCTTTTTTTGGAGGGGAGCTTATTTCAGTTACACCTAATAAAAAATATCCAGCAATGATTGTGACAGCAGTTGATACCATCCCACGTGTAGGTACGAGTGAGGGACTGCAGGAATGGTGCTAGGTAGAGATCACAGGGTCAAAAAAGCATGGCAGGGAAAGCTTTATGGCAGAAATCAAGGAAATCAAGCTCACTATGGGTTTCTCTAGTTTGGATTTCCAAACCCAGACTACAGTTGGTATTTTTTTTATAATCCCAACTATGAAGGAGGATAGCTCCTCTTAGAATCATGTATGTGTCACATGGAGGAAAGTATATAATAATGTTTAAAGCAGAACTGTGATATCAGTCAGAGCTGGGTTCAAATTTTGGCTTCACCAAACTATGTCAACTGGCACAAATAATTTAACTTTTATGCTTCTGCCTTTCTTTTGCTGTACCTTAAAGATAAGAGTGTTACAAGACCGGAATGCAATAATGTAGATAATATAATGCTTGGCATGGTGGTTGCATGTAGAATATACTGAAAAAATATTGGCTATTATCATTATTTAAAAACAGAATAGTCTCTGACAGCGTGAAAATATGTAACAAATTACCAAGTCTTATACGGATCACGTGCATGGGACATATTAAAAATGAATAAAGAAAATGTGAAATGATAGAGACTGTGATGAGATGAAAAAAATAAGATAGATGGCAAGAGTCAGAAGAACAAAAATTTAAAAAGCGGAAAAGAGACATCTGCAAGATTTTGAAAAAGGTCTTCCACTGATGTCCAGGTTCTCCTTTCCTGATTTCCAAGACGTAAGAAACAGAACTGAAGGACGGGCATCCCTGTGTGTATTTGTGAGCCCTCCTGGGTAGGAGCAGCCATCACTAAGCCATAATCCTATTAAGTACTGTACCATTGTAACTTTTACACCCTTTTGCAACTAGAGTTTTGCAACTAGAGAACCTCCTTCTGTGTTTTTCTAGAACTAAGAGACAGGTAGAAGTCAGAGGGAGGAAACCTGCACCACAGCACCCTAGTATATTTTAGAGACAGTGTTAAACCAGAAATGGACCTGGAACAGTCTCCAGTCCAGGCATTACTGGTTAGGGAGAAATCATGGATTAAAACCCAGAAAAGCAATAAGAAATTTCTATTTCAGTTTGCAGTAGGAATATGCAAATTGAAAGACTAGAAACATACAAAGATGAAAACTTACGGCAGACACAGATATCAAAAGATAAGGCGGAATAAGTCACCAGTAGGCTCAGCTAACTTGAATAACCAGGAATAAGAGGTTAACAAGAACCAGAGGTGCAAAGCAAGATGGCCCAGAGGTAGGTCTACCAGATCTAGCAAATAAAAACACAGGACACCAAGTTACATTCAAATTTCAGATGAACCAAAAATAATTGCCTTAATAAATATAATAAATATGTCCTGTGCAAAACTTGGGGGTGTACTTATACTACAAGGATAACTGGTTTATCTGAAATTCATAATTAACTGAGCATCCTGTTTGTTACTGTCAACTCTATCTAGATAGCTAGTTAATTCACTAGTCATTAAGTAGTTTATGGCAAAACCAGATCAATATTAATGAGATGTTAGAAAAAGAAGTGAATGGCAAGGAACTGCAGAAACAAAGGAGAAAAGTAAGATCAATTATAGTTGTAGATGCCAAGAACAGAAGGGGGTAGACATCAGCCTCGGAGCTGCGAATGCGAAGTCACAACCAGAACCAAGAAAAGTACATAGAGAGCAGGGAATGTGTATCATGAAGTGGATGCTTCACCCTAAACCTTGTCAGAGGATCTTCTTGTCATGGGTTTTCTTTGAGGTTCCAGGGCTTTCCACCCTGATTCTTAGCAATTTCACCTTCCCTCTCCTCCTAACAGAAAATGGACACCTTGAAATTTAGATAAACAGTTACCCCAACAAGTAAGCTTTTATAAGTCCTACTGGGCAGGTAGTCTTTCTTGATATGGATAGACTAGGCCACCATTTATGCACGGAGTCAATAAATATATACTGCATGCTTACTATGTGTCCGGCAATGTTCTGTGTGCCTTATATGTTCATCAGTTGTATTTCAGAAGTAGCTCGATTACATCAAATTCACTAGGATTGAATCTTAAGAATGCAAATTCCTGGACTCCATGCCAGCTGTGAAAACCTCTAAGGGAATCTGGGAATCTTCACTTTCATAAATGCTTCAGAGGATTCCTAAATTTTTAGAATCACTGATGTACCAACTGTTTAATACAAGCAGGTGTGTCAGTACCTTTGACTTACGAGAAATATGTAAGATTAAAAACAAAATGCAGACAATGATATCTGCAAAATCAAATGTGCATAGGTTGGTACCAGGTGACAATAAAGGATTTGCCCAAGCTTTTTGGCTAGTAAATGTCTGAGATGGAACTCACATACAAGATTTCCATTTCAAAGTACAGCTCTTATTTCCCTACATTCCAGACCCTATACCTCAAAATGAGTGTATCTGTTACACATGTGCATTTGTGAGCACACATCTGTAGTGTGTGTATGCACGTGTGCACCACCTTGGCACCATGCCCTTCTAAGGACTAGTAAAGACCATTGTGATGAGGCCACATTGTGACAATGGGCTTCAACCCTGCCAGGAGAAAGGGACAGACACTCATCCTTATGGCTTAGGAAGGTCAATAGGCACTGATTCTTTATTCTCAGTCTTCTGTAAGTTTGATTCAATGCTGAAATGTACCTTTATTTCTAAGGTTCATGAGACTTAGCTGCCAACAGAAGGTGCTCTTGATTCACAGAGAGAAACTCCTCTGAACAGTTCATGTCACAATCCCGTCCTGACACACCTGGTCATAGCACGCAGAAGTGAATCAGACTACGTTGAACAGCACCCGCATTAGGGGATGCTTAAAGCCCTTAATTGGTGACCTGGCTCAACCCTGCCATATCTCTGTGAAATATAAAGAAGGGAGATGGATTTATTCCCATTTTACAGGTAGAAAAAATAAAGGAGAGAAACCAATGGTAACTTTTTTTCCAAGGCACTAGAAGTCAAAATTAGATAAAAACAGAACAAACATCCACTCTTTTGCTTCCTCCAATAGATTACATGGAATTACTTTCTCATTTCTATCGCCTTCTTACATGGAATACATTGTAACCTCCTTCCTAACTGCCCCACTTCAGCTCCCAAATCAAGGATGGCAGAAGAACCAAGTTTGCAACAAAAAGTTCAGAAGGAAGTTAGAAGAAAGAATATTCTAATAGTGAGCCAATGCTCTGTGACTTTCATGGGCCAAGGATAAACACGACCTAGGATTCAACTAATCTCAACAATAACCTCACCAAAGAAATACCTCAGATGTCATCTGTTTCTTTTTTTTTCTTTTTCTTTCCTTTTTTTTTCTTTTTTTTAAGATGGAGTCTCGCTTTGTCGCCAGGCTGGAACACAGTGGCACGATCTCGACTCACTGCAACCTCCACCTCCCGGGTTCAAGTGATTCTGCTGCCTCAGCCTCCCAAGTAGCTGGGATTGCAAGCGTGCACCACCATGCCCAGCTAATTTTTGTGTTTTTAGTAAAGACGGGGTTTCACCGTGTTGGCCAGGATGGTCTCGATCTCCAGACCTCATGATCCGCCCACCTCTGCCTCCCAAAATGCTGGGATTGTAGGCATGACCCACCGTGCCCGGCCTCATCTGTTTCATTTTATAAAAGAAGAAACAGAGACTCAGAGGTAGGGGATGAGCTTGAGATACAGCGGATGAAAGCAGCAGGGCCTGGAGGAGCAAGCTCCCTTCTTGGCTCCAGCTCCAGAGCTCCTACCACCGAAATGAACTTTACCAGTGGGTCTGGGGAGAGCTGTCAGGTTTGAAGGTCTTTCTCTTGTTTCTCTCCCTGTTATATGGATATGATGTCTCTTTTATAAAAGAACATATGCCCCCCACCCCAAAAACTTTGCAGGACCCAATGTGTGCTCCTTTTAAAATCCAAAATTCAAGTCCAAGAGCTACAAAAAAGTAAAAGTAGAAGGGGTATAGCTGAATAGGAACATGAAACGTAACATATCAGATAAGCTTAGATTATTATAAACCTAGATTATTATAGCTTCTTCAGGTTTTTTATAAGTAGAGTTTTTTTTAACTCATAAGAAATATTCATATATATATAGACACTCCCTTATAATAAACACAGAAGCACACTGTTCCCAGAATCTTTGGCTTGGCTGAAATATGATGATATTCTTAGTTCTTCATATGGGGGGTGGAGAAAGCCTCTGAGCGCTCCAGGCTTTTTATAGCTCTGGCTCATGGACGGCTTTTGCTGCAGTAGCAGCCCTGGATAGCAAAGGAGCCAAATAATGCTAATGGGGCAAACAGAATGTAATTGCTTATGTGTGCTGGTTATATCCTGAAACAAATTGTTTCTTAATGCTGAGGTCAGACAGGGTTTAATTAGGAGAAATACAATTGGTGTAAAATTCTGCAGCAGGCTGCTTGTTTGGTGTCATGCCAAGTCAACATCTAGTCTCTCCAAATGGAAATTTTCATTAGAGGCCATTGGCAGCCCTAGTTAGGCTGAGTTTCAACTTTTCCAAGTCTCCTGGTAATGTAAACCTGAAACTCAGCATATCTCCTGCCTAATAAAGGGCTGTCCCCCTTGCATTTACAAGCACTTGAACATGTGCACGCTGTCTTTCTCTGTTACTCACATACCCTGCCGCCCCAGTCCCCCCACTGGCAAAACACGTTTCCCACGGGAACTGGGTGAACTCAGTTTTCCTCTTTCCGTCACCATTTTCCCTCCTTCCCTGTTCCCAAGTTAATAATCATCTTCAATCAGCATATTATTACTTCAAAAATATTTTCCTATGCATCAATTCATCTAATCTTACCACTACACCTGAAAGGTAAATGGTTTTATATTTACAGGTAGGAGGCCCAGCAAAGGTCATGTCTATGATTGGCTAAGAGTAGGTCCCAGACCTCTTGGTTTTGAGCCCTGGGCTTAGGCTAACCCACAGAACTCAGTGTTCACACACGCTGAGACATCCACATTTGCTTATGGAAATGAACAAGCACAAAATGATCTCTGTTTATTCTTTTCTTTTTGCTTCATTTTATATGCTAGCTATGAAGAAGTAAGAGTGAAAGGTGTTATTATTCAAAGCTGCACAAATTTCCCCAAGACTTTGCAAACACTCTTGATGAGATGTGACCCTTTCTTTTGTGTCCCTCTTTTGAGACATGTCTTTTCATACACTCCAAGATCTCAGTGGATGCCTGCAGCAGTAATACTGCCATTTAC